>NW_027592046.1:0-64775 GCF_964213995.1 Mustelus asterias
ATAGAGAGACTGGGCAGAGAGAGAGAGAGACTGGGGCAGAGAGAGGAGGAGACTGGGGCAGAGAGAGAGAGACTGGGGCAGAGAGAGAGAGAGACTGGGGCAGAGAGAGAGAGAGACTGGGGCAGAGAGAGAGAGACTGGGGCAGAGAGAGAGAGACTGGGGCAGAGAGAGAGAGAGACTGGGGCAGAGAGAGAGAGACTGGGGCAGAGAGAGAGAGAGACTGGGGCAGAGAGAGAGAGACTGGGGCAGAGAGAGAGAGACTGGGGCAGAGAGAGAGAGACTGGGGCAGAGAGAGAGAGAGAGACTGGGGCAGAGAGAGAGAGACTGGGGCAGAGAGAGAGAGACTGGGGCAGAGAGAGAGAGACTGGGGCAGAGAGAGAGAGACTGGGGCAGAGAGAAGAGAGAGAGACTGGGGCAGAGAGAGAGACTGGGGCAGAGAGAGAGACTGGGGCAGAGAGAGAGAGAGACTGGGGCAGAGAGAACAGGGGCAGAGAGAGAGACTGGGGCAGAGAGAGAGAGAGACTGGGGCAGAGAGAGAGAGACTGGGGCAGAGAGAGAGAGACTGGGGCAGAGAGAGAGAGACTGGGGCAGAGAGAGAGAGAGACTGGGGCAGAGAGAGAGAGACTGGGGCAGAGAGAGAGACTGGGGCAGAGAGAGAGAGAGACTGGGGCAGAGAGAGAGAGAGACTGGGGCAGAGAGAGAGAGACTGGGGCAGAGAGAGAGAGAGACTGGGGCAGAGAGAGAGAGAGACTGGGGCAGAGAGAGAGAGAGACTGGGGCAGAGAGAGAGACTGGGGCAGAGAGAGAGAGAGACTGGGGCAGAGAGAGAGAGAGACTGGGGCAGAGAGAGAGAGACTGGGGCAGAGAGAGAGAGAGACTGGGGCAGAGAGAGAGAGACTGGGGCAGAGAGAGAGAGAGACTGGGGCAGAGAGAGAGAGAGAGACTGGGGCAGAGAGAGAGAGAGACTGGGGCAGAGAGAGAGACTGGGGCAGAGAGAGAGAGAGAGAGACTGGGGCGGAGAGAGAGAGAGAGACTGGGGCAGAGAGAGAGAGACTGGGGCAGAGAGAGAGAGAGAGACTGGGGCAGAGAGAGAGAGAGACTGGGGCAGAGAGAGAGAGAGACTGGGGCAGAGAGAGAGAGAGACTGGGGCAGAGAGAGAGAGAGGACTGGGGCAGAGAGAGAGAGAGAGACTGGGGCAGAGAGAGAGAGACTGGGGCGAGAGAGAGAGAGAGACTGGGGCAGAGAGGGAGAGAGAGAGACTGGGGCAGAGAGAGGAGAGAGAGAGACTGGGGCAGAGAGAGGAGAGAGAGACTGGGGCAGAGAGAGAGAGAGAGACTGGGGCAGAGAGAGAGAGAGAGACTGGGGCAGAGAGAGAGAGACTGGGGCAGAGAGAGAGAGAGAGACTGGGGCAGAGAGAGGGAGAGAGAGAGACTGGGGCAGAGAGAGAGAGAGAGACTGGGGCGAGAGAGGAGAGAGAGAGACTGGGGCAGAGAGAGAGGAGAGAGAGAGAGACTGGGGCAGAGAGAGAGAGAGAGAGAGACTGGGGCAGAGAGAGAGAGACTGGGGCGGAGAGAGGGAGAGAGAGAGACTGGGGCAGAGAGAGAGAGAGAGAGAGACTGGGGCAGAGAGAGAGAGACTGGGGCAGAGAGAGAGAGAGAGTGGGGCAGAGAGAGAGAGAGAAAGGGGCAGAGAGAGAGAGAGACTGGGGCAGAGAGAGAGAGAGTGGGGCGGAGAGAGAGAGAGAGACTGGGGCAGAGAGAGAGAGAGACTGGGACAGAGAGAGAGAGAGTGGGGCGGAGAGAGAGAGAGAGACTGGGGCAGAGAGAGGGAGAGAGAGAGACTGGGGCAGAGAGAGAGAGAGAGAGACTGGGGCAGAGAAGAGAGAGAGAGACTGGGGCAGAGAGAGAGAGACTGGGCAGAGAGAGAGAGAGACTGGGGCAGAGAGAGAGAGAGAGACTGGGGCAGAGAGAGAGAGAGAGAGACTGGGGCAGAGAGAGAGAGAGAGAGACTGGGGCAGAGAGAGAGAGAGAGAGACTGGGGCAGAGAGAGAGAGAGAGAGACTGGGGCAGAGAGAGAGAGACTGGGGCAGAGAGAGGGAGAGAGAGACTGGGGCAGAGAGAGAGAGAGACTGGGGCAGAGAGAGAGAGACTGGGGCAGAGAGAGAGAGAGAGAGAGACTGGGGCAGAGAGAGGGAGAGAGAGAGACTGGGGCAGAGAGAGGGAGAGAGTGGGGCGGAGAGAGAGAGACTGGGGCAGAGAGAGAGAGAGAGAGAGACTGGGGCAGAGAGAGAGAGAGAGAGAGACTGGGGCAGAGAGAGAGACTGGGGCAGAGAGAGAGACTGGGGCAGAGAGAGAGACTGGGGCAGAGAGAGAGAGACTGGGGCAGAGAGAGGGAGAGAGAGAGACTGGGGCAGAGAGAGAGACTGGGGCAGAGAGAGAGAGACTGGGGCAGAGAGAGGGAGAGAGAGAGACTGGGGCAGAGAGAGGGAGAGAGAGAGACTGGGGCAGAGAGAGAGAGAGAGAGAGACTGGGGCAGAGAGAGAGAGACTGGGGCAGAGAGAGAGAGAGAGTGGGGCGGAGAGAGAGAGAAAGGGACAGAGAGAGAATTTTATTTGATTTATTATTATCACATGTATTAGCATGAAGTATTGTTTCTTGCATGCTGTACAGACAAAGCATACCATTCATAGAGAAGGAAAGGAGAGGGTGCAGAATGTCGTGTTACAGTCACAGCGAGGGGTGTAGAGAAAGATCAACTTAATGCAAAGTCGGTTGATTCAAAAGTCTGACGGCAGCAACAGGGAAGAAGCTGTTCTTGAGTCGGTCGGTACGTGACCTCAGACTTTTGTATCTTTTTCCCGACGGAAGAAGGTGGAAGAGAGAATGTCCGGGGTGCGTGGGGGGGTCTTGAATTCTGCTGGCTGCTTTTCCCCAAGGCAGCGGGAAGTGTAGACAGAGTGTGAGGCAAAGAAGGGTGGGAAAATGAGAGGAGGAGTGAGTGTACTGGGGAGAGAGAGAGATGGAGGAGAGAGAGAGAGAGCAAGCGGAGAGATGCAGAGTGAGGGGGAGAGTGGGATTAGACTGGGTGGGATATTAAAGGGTGTGGGGAGTGAGGGAGAGAGTGGGATTAGACTGGGTGGGATATTAAAGGGTGCGGGGAGTGAGGGGGATAGTGGGATTAGACTGGGTGGGATATTAAAGGGTGCGGGGAGTGAGGCGGAGAGTGGGATTAGACTGGGTGGGACATTAAAGGGTGCGGGGAGTGAGGGGGGAGAGTGGGATTAGACTGGGTGGGACATTAAAGGGTGCGGGGAGTGAGGGGGGAGAGTGGGATTAGACTGGGTGGGATATTAAAGGGTGCGGGGAGTGAGGGGGAGAGTGGGATTAGACTGGGTGGGATATTAAAGGGTGCAGGGAGTGAGGGGGGAGTGGGATTAGACTGGGTGGGATATTAAAGGGTGCGGGGAGTGAGGGGGAGAGTGGGATTAGACTGGGTGGGATATTAAAGGGTGCGGGGAGTGAGGGGGGAGAGTGGGGTTAGACTGGGTGGGATATTTAAGGGTGTGGAGAGTGAGGGGGAGAGTGGGATTAGACTGGGTGGGATATTAAAGGGTGCGGGGAGTGAGGGGGAGAGTGGGATTAGACTGGGTGGGATTTTAAAGGGTGCGGGGAGTGAGGGGGAGAGTGGGATTAGACTGGGTGGGATATTAAAGGGTGCGGGGAGTGAGGGGGAGAGTGGGATTAGACTGGGTGGGATATTAAAGGGTGCGGGGAGTGAGGGGGAGAGTGGGGTTAGACTGGGTGGGATATTAAAGGGTGCGGGGAGTGAGGGGGAGAGTGGGATTAGACTGGGTGGGATATTAAAGGGTGCGGGGAGTGAGGGGGAGAGTGGGGTTAGACTGGGTGGGATATTAAAGGGTGCGGGGAGTGAGGGGGAGAGTGGGATTAGACTGGGTGGGATATTAAAGGGTGCGGGGAGTGAGGGGGAGAGTGGGATTAGACTGGGTGGGATATTAAAGGGTGTGGGGAGTGAGGGGGAGAGTGGGATTCGACTGGGTGGGATATTAAAGGGTGCGGGGAGTGAGGGGGAGAGTGGGAAAGGTCACTGGGTGGGATATTAAAGGGTGCGGGGAGTGAGGGGGGAGTGGGATTAGACTGGGTGGGATATTAAAGGGTGCGGGGAGTGAGGGGGAGAGTGGGATTAGACTGGGTGGGATATTAAAGGGTGTGGGGAGTGAGGGGGAGAGTGGGATTAGACTGGGTGGGATATTAAAGGGTGCGAGGAGTGAGGGGGAGAGTGGGATTAGACTGGTTGGGATATTAAAGGGTGCGGGGAGTGAGGGGGAGAGTGGGATTAGACTGGGTGGGATATTAAAGGGTGCGGGGAGTGAGGGGGAGAGTGGGATTAGACTGGGTGGGATATTAAAGGGTGCGGGGAGTGAGGGGGAGAGTGGGATTCGACTGGGTGGGATATTAAAGGGTGCGGGGAGTGAGGGGGAGAGTGGGAAAGGTCACTGGGTGGGATATTAAAGGGTGCGGGGAGTGAGGGGGGAGTGGGATTAGACTGGGTGGGATATTAAAGGGTGCGGGGAGTGAGGGGGAGAGTGGGATTAGATTGGGTGGGATATTAAAGGGTGCGGGGAGTGAGGGGCAGAGTGGGATTAGACTGGGTGGGATATTAAAGGGTGCGGGGAGTGAGGGGGAGAGTGGGATTAGACTGGGTGGGATATTAAAGGGTGCGGGGAGTGAGGGGGAGAGTGGGATTAGACTGGGTGGGATATTAAAGGGTGCGGGGAGTGAGGGGGAGAGTGAGATTAGTGTGGGTAGGATATTAAAGGGTGCGGGGAGTGAGGGGGAGAGTGGGATTAGACTGGGTGGGATATTAAAGGGTGCGGGGAGCGAGGGGGAGAGTGGGATTAGACTGGGTGGGATATTAAAGGGTGCGGGGAGTGAGGGGGAGAGTGGGATTAGACTGGGTGGAATATTAAAGGGTGCGGGGAGTGAGGGGGGAGAGTGGGATTAGACTGGGTGGGATATTAAAGGTTGCGGGGAGTGAGGGGGAGTGGGATTAGACTGGGTGGGATATTAAAGGGTGCGGGAAGTGAGGGGGGAGAGTGGGATTAGACTGGGTGGGATATTAAAGGGTGCGGGGAGTGAGGGGGAGAGTGGGATTAGACTGGGTGGGATATTAAAGGGTGCGGGGAGTGAGGGGGAGAGTGGGATTCGACTGGGTGGGATATTAAAGGGTGTGGGGAGTGAGGGGGATAGTGGGGTTAGACTGGGTGGGATATTAAAGGTTGCGGGGAGTGAGAGGGAGAGTGGGATTAGACTGGGTGGGATATTAAAGGGTGCGGGAAGTGAGGGGGGAGAGTGGGATTAGACTGGGTGGGATATTAAAGGGTGCGGGGAGTGAGGGGGAGAGTGGGATTAGACTGGGTGGGATATTAAAGGTTGCGGGGAGTGAGAGGGAGAGTGGGATTAGACTGGGTGGGATATTAAAGGTTGCGGGGAGTGAGGGGGAGAGTGGGATTAGACTGGGTGGGATATTAAAGGTTGCGGGGAGTGAGGGGGAGAGTGGGATTAGACTGGGTGGGATATTAAAGGTTGCGGGGAGTGAGGGGGAGAGTGGGATTAGACTGGGTGGGATATTAAAGGTTGCGGGGAGTGAGAGGGAGAGTGGGATTAGACTGGGTGGGATATTAAAGGGTGCGGGAAGTGAGGGGGGAGAGTGGGATTAGACTGGGTGGGATATTAAAGGGTGCGGGGAGTGAGGGGGAGAGTGGGATTAGACTGGGTGGGATATTAAAGGGTGCTGGGAGTGAGGGGGAGAGTGGGATTCGACTGGGTGGGATATTAAAGGGTGTGGGGAGTGAGGGGGATAGTGGGGTTAGACTGGGTGGGATATTAAAGGGTGTGGGGAGTGAGGGGGGAGAGTGGGATTAGACTGGGTGGGATATTAAAGGGTGTGGGGAGTGAGGGGGATAGTGGGATTAGACTGGGTGGCATGTTAAAGGGTGCGGGGAGTGAGGTGGGAGAGTTTGATTAGACTGGGTGGGATATTAAAGGGTGTGGGGAGTGAGGGGGATAGTGGGATTAGACTGGGTGGGATATTAAAGGGTGCGGGGAGTGAGGGGGAGAGTGGGGTTAGACTGGGTGGGATATTAAAGGGTGCGGGGAGTGAGTGGGAGAGTGGGATTAGACTGGGTGTGATATTAAAGGTTGCGGGGAGTGAGGGGGGAGAGTGGGATTAGACTGGGTGGGATATTAAAGGGTGTGGGGAGTGAGGGGGATAGTGGGATTAGACTGGGTGGGATGTTAAAGGGTGCGGGGAGTGAGGTGGGAGAGTTTGATTAGACTGGGTGGGATATTAAAGGGTGTGGGGAGTGAGGGGGATAGTGGGATTAGACTGGGTGGGATATTAAAGGGTGCGGGGAGTGAGGGGGAGAGTGGGGTTAGACTGGGTGGGATATTAAAGGGTGCGGGGAGTGAGGGGGAGAGTGGGGTTAGACTGGGTGGGATAGTAAAGGGTGCGGGGAGTGAGGGGGGAGAGTGGGATTAGACTGGGTGGGATATTAAAGGGTGCGGGGAGTGAGGGGGGGAGCGGGATTAGCCTGGGTGGGATATTAAAGGGTGCGGGGAGTGAGGGGGAGAGTGGGATTAGACTGGGTGGGATATTAAAGGGTGCGGGGGGTGAGGGGGAGAGTGGGATTAGATTGGGTGGGATATTAAAGGGTGCGGGGAGTGAGGGGGAGAGTGGGATTAGACTGGGTGGGATATTAAAGGGTGCGGGGAGTGAGGGGGAGAGTGGGATTAGACTGGGTGGGATATTAAAGGGTGCGGGCAGTGAGGGGGAGAGCGGGATTAGCCTGGGTGGGATATTAAAGGGTGCGGGGAGTGAGGGGGAGAGTGGGATTAGACTGGGTGGGATATTAAAGGGTGCGGGGAGTGAGGGGGAGAGTGGGATTGGACTGGGTGGGATATTAAAGGGTGGGGGGAGTGAGGGGGGAGAGTGGGATTAGACTGGGTGGGATATTAAAGGGTGCAGGGAGTGAGGGGGAGAGTGGGATTATACTGGGTGGGACATTAAAGGGTGCGGGGAGTGAGGGGGAGAGTGGGATTAGACTGGGTGGGATATTAAAGGGTGTGGGGAGTGAGGGGGGAGAGTGGGATTAGACTGGGTGGGATATTAAAGGGTGCGGGGAGTGAGAGGGAGAGTGGGATTAGACTGGGTGGGATATTAAAGGGTGTGGGGAGTGAGGGGGGAGAGTGGGATTAGACTGGGTGGGATATTAAAGGGTGCAGGGAGTGAGGGGGAGAGTGGGATTATACTGGGTGGGACATTAAAGGGTGCGGGGAGTGAGGGGGAGAGTGGGATTAGACTGGGTGGGACATTAAAGGGTGCGGGGAGTGAGGGGGGAGAGTGGGATTAGACTGGGTGGGATATTAAAGGGTGCGGGGAGTGAGGGGGAGAGTGGGATTAGACTGGGTGGGATATTAAAGGGTGCAGGGAGTGAGGGGGGAGTGGGATTAAACTGGGTGGGATATTAAAGGGTGCGGGGAGTGAGGGGGATAGTGGGATTAGACTGGGTGGGATATTAAAGGGTGCGGGGAGTGACGGGGAGAGTGGGATTAGACTGGGTGGGATATTAAAGGGTGCGGGGAGTGAGGGGGGAGAGTGGGATTAGACTGGGTGGGATATTAAAGGGTGTGGGGAGTGAGGGGGAGAGTGGGATTAGACTGGGTGGGATATTAAAGGGTGCGGGGAGTGAGGGGGAGAGTGGGATTAGACTGGGTGGGATATTAAAGGGTGCGGGGAGTGAGGGGGAGAGTGGGATTAGACTGGGTGAGATATTAAAGGGTGCGGGGAGTGAGGGGGAGAGTGGGATTGGACTGGGTGGGATATTAAAGGGTGCGGGGAGTGAGGGGGAGAGTGGGATTAGAGTGGGTGGGATATTAAAGGGTGCGGGGATTGAGGGCGAGAGTGGGATTAGACTGGGTGGGATATTAAAGGGTGTGGAGAGTGAGGGGGAGAGTGGTATTAGACTGGGTGGGATATTAAAGGGTGCGGGGAGTGAGGGGGGAGAGTGGGATTAGACTGGGTGGGATATTAAAGGGTGCGGGGAGTGAGGGGGAGAGTGGGATTAGACTGGGTGGGATATTAAAGGGTGCGGGGAGTGAGGGGGAGAGTGGGATTAGACTGGGTGGGATATTAAAGGGTGCGGGGAGTGAGGGGGAGAGTGGGGTTAGACTGGGTGGGATTTTAAAGGGTGCGGGGAGTGAGGGGGAGAGCGGGGTTAGACCGGGTGGGATATTAAAGGGTGCGGGGAGTGAGGGGGGAGAGTGGGATTAGACTGGGTGGGATATTAAAGGGTGCGGGGAGTGAGGGGGAGAGTGGGATTAGACTGGGTGGGATATTAAAGGGTGCGGGGAGTGAGGGGGAGAGTGGGATTAGACTGGGTGGGATATTAAAGGGTGCGGGGAGTGAGGGGGAGAGTGGGATTAGACTGGGTGGGATATTAAAGGGTGCGGGGAGTGAGGAGGGAGTGGGATTAGACTGGGTGGGATATTAAAGGGTGCGGGGAGTGAGGGGGAGAGTGGGGTTAGACTGGGCGGGATATTAAAGGGTGCGGGGAGTGAGGGGGGAGAGTGGGATTAGACTGGGTGGGATATTAAAGGGTGCGGGGAGTGAGGGGGGAGAGTGGGATTAGACTGGGTGGGATATTAATGGGTGCGGGGAGTGAGGGGGAGAGTGGGATTAGACTGGGTGGGATATTAAAGGGTGCGGGGAGTGAGGGGGAGAGCGGGATTAGACTGGGTGGGATATTAAAGGGTGCAGGGAGTGAGGGGGAGAGTGGGATTAGACTGGGTGGGATATTAAAGGGTGTGGGGAGTGAGGGGGGAGAGTGGGATTAGACTGGGTGGGATATTAAAGGGTGCGGGCAGTGAGGGGGAGAGTGGGATTAGACTGGGTGGGATATTAAAGGGTGCGGGGAGTGAGGGGGGGAGTGGGATTAGACTGGGTGGGATATTAAAGGGTGCGGAGAGTGAGTGGGAGAGTGGGATTAGACTGGGTGGGATATTAAAGGGTGCGGGGAGTGAGGGGGAGAGTGGGATTAGACTGGGTGGGATATTAAAGGGTGCGGGGAGTGAGGGGGAGAGTGGGATTAGACTGGGTGGGATATTAAAGGGTGAGGGGAGTGAGGGGGAGAGTGGGATTAGACTGGGTGGGATATTAAAGGGTGCGGGGAGTGAGGGGGAGAGTGGGATTAGACTGGGTGGGATATTTAAGGGTGCGGGGAGTGAGGGGGAGAGTGGGATTCGACTGGGTGGGATATTAAAGGGTGCGGGGAGTGAGGGGGAGAGTGGGAAAGGTCACTGGGTGGGATATTAAAGGGTGCGGGGAGTGAGGGGGAGAGTGGGATTAGACTGGGTGGGATATTAAAGGGTGCGGGGAGTGAGGGGGGAGAGTGAGATTAGACTGGGTGGGATATTAAAGGGTGCGGGGAGTGAGGGGGAGAGTGGGATTAGACTGGGTGGGTTATTAAAGGGTGCGGGGAGTGAGGGGGAGAGTGGGATTAGACTGGGTGGGATTTTAAAGGGTGCGGGGAGTGAGGGGGAGAGTGGGATTAGACTGGGTGGGATATTAAAGGGTGTGGGGAGTGAGGGGCAGAGTGGGATTAGACTGGGTGGGATATTAAAGGGTGTGGGGAGTGAGGGGGAGAGTGGGATTAGACTGGGTGGGATATTAAAGGGTGCGGGGAGTGAGGGGGAGAGTGGGGTTAGACTGGGTGGGATATTAAAGGGTGCGGGGAGTGAGGGGGAGAGTGGGATTAGACTGGGTGGGATATTAAAGGGTGCGGGAGTGAGGGGGGAGAGTGGGATTAGCCTGGGTGGGATATTAAAGGGTGTGGGGAGTGAGGGGGAGAGTGGGATTAGACTGGGTGGGATATTAAAGGGTGCGGGAGTGAGGGGGAGAGTGGGATTAGACTGGGTGGGATATTAAAGGGTGTGGGGAGTGAGGGGGGAGAGTGAGATTAGACTGGGTGGGATATTAAAGGGTGCGGGGAGTGAGGGGGAGAGTGGGATTAGGCTGGGTGGGATATTAAATGGTGCGGGGAGTGAGGGGGAGAGTGGGGTTAGACTGGGTGGAATATTAAAGGGTGCGGGGAGTGAGGGGGAGAGTGGGATTAGACTGGGTGGGATATTAAAGGGTGCGGGGAGTGAGGGGGAGAGTGGGATTAGACTGGGTGGGATATTAAAGGGTGCGGGGAGTGCGGGGGAGAGTGGGATTAGACTGGGTGGGATATTTAAGGGTGAGGGGAGTGAGGGGGAGAGTGGGATTAGACTGGGTGGGATATTAAAGGGTGCAGGGAGTGAGGGGGGAGAGTGGGATTAGAATGGGTGGGATATTAAGGGGTGCGGGGAGTGAGGGGGAGAGTGGGATTAGACTGGGTGGGATATTAAAGGGTGCGGGGAGTGAGGGGAGAGAGTGGGATTAGACTGGGTGGGATATTAAAGGGTGCGGGGAGTGAGGGGGAGAGTGGGATTAGACTGGGTGGGATATTAAAGGGTGCGGGGAGTGAGGGGGAGAGTGGGATTAGACTGGGTGGGATATTAAAGGGTGAGGGGAGTGAGGGGGAGAGTGGGATTAGACTGGGTGGGATATTAAAGGGTGCGGGGAGTGAGGGGGAGAGTGGGATTAGACTGGGTGGGATATTAAAGGGTGCGGGGAGTGAGGGGGAGAGTGGGAGTTGGTTGGTTGGGATATTAAAGGGTGCGGGGAGTGACGGGGGAGAGTGGGATTAGACAGGGTGGGATATTAAAGGGTGCGGGGAGTGAGGGGGAGAGTGGGATTAGACAGGGTGGGATATTAAAGGGTGCGGGGAGTGAGGGGGAGAGTGGGATTAGACTGGGTGGGATATTAAAGGGTGCGGGGAGTGAGGGGGAGAGCGGGATTAGACTGGGTGGGATATTAAAGGGTGCGGGGAGTGAGGGGGGAGAGTGGGATTAGACTGGGTGGGATATTAAAGGGTGCGGGGAGTGAGAGGGAGAGTGGGATTAGCCTGGGTGGGATATTAAAGGGTGCGGGGAGTGAGGACCCAGAGTCCGCGATGTCTCGGATCGTGTTTTCTCTATCCTTAACGGGGAGGGGGACCAGCCCCAAGTTGTGGTTCACATCGGCACTCAAGACATAGGTAGGAAAAGGGATGAAATTTAAGGCAGAAATTTAGGGAGTTAGGGTGGAAGCTTAGGGCTGGAACAAACAGAGTTGTTATCTCTGGTTTGTTACCCGTGCCACGTGATAGTGAGGAGAGGAATAGGGAGAGAGAGCAGTTGAACACGTGGTTACAGGGATGGTGCAGGAGGGAGGGATTCAGATACCTGGACAATTGGGGCTCTTTCTGGGGTAGGTGGGACCTCTACAAACAGGATGGTCTGCACCTGAACCAGAGGGGTACCAATATCCAGGGGGGGGAATTTGCTAATGCTCTTCGGGAGGGTTTAAACTAATTCAGCAGGGGGGTGGGTACCTGAATTGTAGGCTCCGGTGTGCAGGAGGTTGAGAGTAGTGAGGTCATGGATGAGGTTTCAGAGTCGCAGGAGTGTACTGGCAGGCAGGAAGGCGGTTTGAAGTGTGTATACTTCAACGCCAGGAGCATCCGGAATAAGGTGGGTGAACTTGCAGCAGGGGTTGGTACCTGGGATTTCGATGTTGTGGCCATCTCGGAGACATGGACAGAGCAGGGACAGGAATGGTTGTTGCAGGTTCCGGGGTTTAGATGTTTCAGTAAGTGCAGGGAAGGTGGTAAAAGAGGGGGAGGTGTGGCATTGTTAGTCAAGGACAGTATTACGGTGGCAGAAAGGACATTTGATGAGGACTCGTCTACTGAGGTAGTTTGGGCTGAGGTTAGAAACAGGAAAGGAGAGGTCACCCTGTTGGGAGTTTTTTATAGACCTCCGAAAAGTTCCCAGAGATGGAGAGGAAAGGATTGCAAAGATGATTCTGGATAGGAGCGAAAGTAACAGGGTAGTTGTACTGGGGGACTTTAACTTGACAAATATTGACTGGAAAAGCTATAGTTCGAGTACTTTAGAGGGGTCGGTTTTTGTCCAGTGTGTGCAGGAGGGTTTAGTATGTAGATAGACCAACAAGAGGCCAGGCCACATTGGATTTGGTACTGGTGTTGATGACATGTCCCATTCCCGTGTCGATGCCGTGTCCCATTTCCATGTCAATGCCGTGTCCCATTCCCATGTTGACGCCATGTGCCATTCCTGTGTTGATGCCGTGTTCCATTCTCATGTTGATGCCGTGTGCCATTCCCGTGTTGATGCCGTGTGCCATTCCCGTGTTGATGCCGTGTGTCATTCCCGTCTTGATGCCGTGTGCCATTCCCATGTCAATCCCATGTGCCATTCCCGTGTTGATGCCGTGTGCCATTCTCATGTTGATGCCGTGTGCCATTCTCATGTCAATCCCATGTGCCATTCCCGTGTTGATGCCGTGTGCATCAGAGGGTGGTGGTTGATAGTAAATATTCATCATGGAGTGCGGTTACAAGTGGTGTACCTCAGGGATCTGTTTTGGGGCCACTGCTGTTTGTAATATTTATTAATGATCTGGATGAGGGTATAGTTGGGTGGATTAGCAAATTTGCTGATGACACCAAAGTCGGTGGTGTGGTAGACAGTGAGGAAGGGTGTCGTAGTTTGCAGGAAGACTTAGACAGGTTGCAAAGTTGGGCCGAGAGGTGGCGGATGGAGTTTAATGCGGAGAAGTGTGAGGTAATTCACTTTGGTAGGAATAACAGATGTGTTGAGTATAGGGCTAACGGGAGGACTTTGAATAGTGTGGAGGAGCAGAGGGATCTAGGTGTATGTGTGCATAGATCCCTGAAAGTTGGGAATCAAGTAGATAAGGTTGTTAAGAAGGCATATGGTGTCTTGGCGTTTATTGGTAGGGGGATTGAATTTAGGAGTCGTAGCGTTATGTTGCAACTGTACACAACTCTGGTGCGGCCGCACTTGGAGTACTGTGTGCAGTTCTGGTCCCCACATTACAGGAAGGATGTGGAGGCTTTGGAGAGGGTGCAGAGGAGGTTTACCAGGATGTTGCCTGGTATGGAGGGGAGATCCTATGAGGAGAGGCTGAGGGATTTGGGATTGTTTTCGCTGGAAAGGCGGCAGCTAAGAGGGGATCTTATTGAAACATATAAGATGATTAGAGGTTTAGATAGGGTGGATAGTGATAGCCTTTTTCCTCTGATGGAGAAATCCAGCACGAGGGGGCATGGCTTTAAATTGAGGGGGGGTAGTTATAGAACCGATGTCAGGGGTAGGTTCTTTACCCAGAGGGTGGTGAGGGATTGGAATGCCCTGCCAGCATCAGTAGTAAATGCGCCTAGTTTGGGGGCGTTTAAGAGATCCGTAGATAGGTTCATGGACGAAAAGAAATTGGTTTAGGTTGGAGGGTCACAGTTTTTTTTTTAACTGGTCGGTGCAACATCGTGGGCCGAAGGGCCTGTTCTGCGCTGTAATGTTCTATGTTCTATGTGTGCCATTCTCATGTTGATGCTGTGTGCCATTCTCATGTCAATCCCATGTGCCATTCCCGTGTTGATGCCGTGTGCCATTCTCATGTTGATGCCGTGTGCCATTCCCATGTCAATCCCATGTGCCATTCCCATGTTGATGCCGTGTGCCATTCTCATGTTGATGCCGTGTGCCATTCCCGTGTCGATGCCGTGTGACATTCCCGTGTTGATGTCGTGTGCCATTCCCGTGTCGATGCCATGTGCCATTCCCGTGTCGATGCCGTGTGCCATTCCCGTGTCGATGCCGTGTGCCATTCCCGTGTTGATGCCATGTGCCATTCCCATGTTGATGCCGTGTGCCATTCCCGTGTCGATGCCGTGTGCCATTCTCGTGTTAATGACGTGTGCCATTCCCGTGTCGATGCCGTGTGCCATTCCCGTGTTGATGCCGTGTGCCATTCCCGTGTTGATGCTGTGTGACATTCCTGTGTCGATGCCGTGTGCCATTCCCGTGTTGGTTCCGTGTGCCATTCCCGTGTTGATGCCATGTGCCATTCCCGTGTTGATGCCGTGTCCCATTCCCGTGTCGAAGCCGTGTGCCATTCCCGTGTTGATGCCATGTCCCATTCCCGTGTCGATGCCGTGTACCATTCCTGTGTTGATGCCGTGTGCCATTCCTGTGTTGATGCTGTGTGCCATTCCCGTGTCGATGCCGCGTGCCATTCCCGTGTCGATGCCATGTCCCATTCCCGTGTCGATGCCGTGTGCCATTCCCGTGTTGATGCCGTGTGCCATTCCCGTGTTGATGCCGTGTGCCATTCCCGTGTTGATGCCGTGTGCCATTCCCATGTTGATGCCGTGTGCCATTCCCGTGTTGATGCCGTGTGCCATTCCCGTGTTGATGCCGTGTGCCATTCCCGTGTTGATGCTGTTCTCTTTGTTTCCAGTCACTATGTGGCGCTGATTCCCTCTGAGTTGCGGACGGACTCTGTGGAGAAGGTTTGTGTTCTGCTGCTGTCGGCTGTCGAATCCCCCCACCTCACTCTGACCATTCAGAATATCGAGACCAACAGCACAATCCTCCGGATGGAGTTCCCGACCAGCACAGGGTTTAACTGCATCAATTTTACCGTAAGTCTCAGCTACCGCCGCCATTTCAATGCCTTTGTGTCTCCCTCCTGCCAGGACACAGTCCCTCTCTCTTTCTCTCCATCCATGTCCCTCTCACACTCCATTATTCCTCATCATCGGCCCCCTTCTCTTCCTGTCTATAGGCTCGAGAGGGGCTGAATGGACTCCTCCTGTTGCTGTGTAACATTGTGGAGATGGGCTGAATGGCCTCCTGGTTCTCTGCTCCAATGTTGATCTGATTTGGGGATGTGTTTTCTGTACAGATTGGAGAGAGTGAGATGAGCCGTCACTCTTATAACACACTCTTATCCGTCTCTGTGAAAGGATCGGGAGAAAACCTCTCCGTCAGTGAGACTAAGATGGTGGTTTTGAGGAGATACGATTCGCTGACCTTCGTCCAGACTGACAAACCTGTTTATAAACCTGGTCAGATCGGTGAGTGTCCGTCCTCTGAGACAGCAAGTTCCGTGAGAGGGTGAGGGCGCGATGGTCACTCTGGAAGCATCACCCAGATGACCAGAGCAAGGTCCATCATTAGGAAAGGGCCCACAACTCTGCTGTCCCACCCTCTCTACCCCACGCTCCCTCCCCCTGTTCCCCCCCCTCTCCTGTCCCCCACTCTCTCTCTCTCCCCCTCTCTCCCCCTCTCTCTCTCCCCTCTCTATCTCTCTCCCCCCCTCTCTCCCCCCCTCTCTCCCCCACTCTCTCCCCCCTCTCTCCCCCCTCTCTCTCTCCTCCCTCTCTCCCCCCCCTCTCTCTCACCCCCCTCTCTCTCCCCCTCTCTCTCTCCCCCCCCCTCTCACCCTCTCTCTCTCCCCCCTCTCTCTCTCTCTCCCCCTCTCTCTCTCTCCCCCCCCTCTCTCCCCCTCTCTCTCCCCTCCTCTCTCGCCCCTGCCCCCTCTCTCCCCCTCTCTCTTCCCCCCCTGCCTCCCCCTCCGCCCCTGGAAGATACCATCGCTGGATCCCCCCATTATCAGTGGGTTCCCACTGAGCAGGAACTGAACTCCCAGCCAGTGAGAGAGAATCGAACCGTCTCCCCCCGCGTTGACATCCAGTGGCGTCACCATCACTGGATCCACCCCCCAACTATCAACATCCTGGGGGTCCCCATTGACCAGGAACTGAACCGGGCCCCAGCCAGATAAACACTGTGTCTCCCAGAGCAGGTCAGAGGCTGGGAATCCTGCGGAGAGTAACTCACCTCCTGACTCCCCCCAAAGCCTGTCCACCATCTACAAGGACACAAGTCAGGAGTGCGATGGGAAACTCTCCACTTGCCTGGATGAGTGCGGCTCTCCAACAACAATCTCCACTTGCCTGGATGAGTGCGGCTCTCCAACAACAATCTCCACTTGCCTGGATGAGTGCGGCTCCCGATAACACTCGAGAAGCTCCACACCATCCAGGACAAAGCAGCCCCCCGCTCGATCGACACGCTAACCACAAACACTCACTCCCTCCACCACCGACGCACAGCGGCAGCCGTGTGAACCGTCTACAAGATGCACCGCAGCGACTCGCCAAGGCTCCTTCAACAGCTCCTTCCAAACCCACCACCTCTACCATCTAGAAGGACAAGGGGGGGGGCAGCAGACACATGGGGAACACCCCCCGCCTGCAAGTTCCCCCCTCCGAGCCCCTCACACCATCCCCGACTTGGAAACATATCAGCCGTTCCTTCACTGGCGCTGAGGTCACCCGGCCGGAACTCCCTCCCTAACAGCACCGTGGGTATACCTACACCACAGGGACTGCAGTGAGTTGGGTGGAAGGAAGTGAGTTCGAATTGTGGAGCCTGAGATTGATTCAGGGTCGAAGGGCAATGAATGGGTCTGGAACTCATTGAGGTGATGTGAATAATTTACAGATGAGGCTCGTGAGGCTGAATGGCCTCATTCTGTTCCTGTGATGTGTCTCCCCCCCTCCCCCTCCCTCACTGCCACCCCCTGCCCCTGTCTGGGATTGGGGCTGAGCAGAGATCCCAGAGGCTGCTGGGCTCAGTCACTGACCTGTGGATCTGGGGTGGTGGCAGCTCCGGACGGGGAGGCTCTCAGCGTGTGGGATCTTACTGTGCATCTTCCTTTGTCTTTCAGTGAAGTTCAGGATTGTGACCTTGAATGACAGATTCATCCCCGTTCAGGAAGAGGTGAGTGACATCCGGCCATCCCTCCCTCCGTCCATCATTCTATCCATCCGTCCATCCCTCCCTCCGTCCATCATTCTATCCATCCGGCCATCCCTCCCTCCGTCCATCACTCTATCCATCCATCCATCCCTCCCTCCGTCCATCATTCTATCCATCCATCCATCCCTCCCTCCGTCCATCATTCTATCCATCTGTCCATCCCTCCCTCCGTCCATCACTCTATCCATCCGTCCATCCCTCCCTCCGTCCATCACTCTATCCATCCGTCCATCCCACCCTCCATTTCACATTCCCTCCTTCTGTCTATCCCACCCTCCATCTTACACTCCCTCCCTCCGTCCGTCTATTACACCCTCCATTTCTCACTTCATCCATCCATCTGTCTATCCCTCCATTCGTCACTCTGTTTATGTGTCATTCCATGCATCATTTCTCCATCAATCTCTCTATCCATCCCTCCGTCCCTCCATCCATCTGTCTATCTTTCCATCCTCCCTCCATCCATCTATCTTTCCATCCCTCCATCCATCTGTCTATCTTTCCATCCCTCCATCCATCTGTCTATCTTTCCATCCCTCCATCCATCTGTCTATTTTTCCATCCCTCCATCCATCTGTCTATCTTTCCATCCCTCCATCCATCTGTCTATCTATCCATCCCTCCATCCATCTGTCTATCTTTCCATCCCTCCATCCATCTGTCTATCTTTCCATCCCTCCATCCATCTGTCTATCTTTCCATCCTCCCTCCATCCATCTATCTTTCCATCCCTCCATCCATCTGTCTATCTTTCCATCCCTTCATCCCTCCATCCATCTATCCATCCCTCCATCCATCTATCTAGCTTTCCATCCCTCCAATCTGCCATCAATCTGTCTATCTTTTCAACCCTCCATCCATCTATCTTTCCATCCCTCCATCCATCTGTCTATCTTTCCATCCCTCCATCCATCTGTCCATCTATCCATCCCTCCATCCATCTGTCTATCTTTCCATCCTCCCTACATCCATCTATCTTCCCATCCCTCCATCCATCTGTCTATCTTTCCATCCCTCCATCCATCTGTCTATCTTTCCATCCTCCCTCCATCCATCTATCTTTCCATCCCTTCATCCCTCCATCCATCTATCCATCCCTCCATCCATCTATCTAGCTTTCCATCCCTCCAATCTGCCATCAATCTGTCTATCTTTTCAATCCTCCATCCATCTGTCTATCTTTCCATCCCTCCATCCATCTGTCTATCTTTCCATCCCTCCATCCATCTGTCTATCTTTCCATCCCTCCATCCATCTGTCTATCTTTCCATCCCTCCATCCATCTGTCTATCTTTCCATCCCTCCATCCATCTGTCTATCTTTCCATCCCTCCATCCATCTGTCCATCTTTCCATCCCTCCATCCATCTTTCCATCCCTCCATCCCTCCATCCATCTGTCTATCTTTCCATCCCTCCATCCATCTGTCTATCTTTCCATCCCTCCATCCATCTGTCTATCTTTCCATCCCTCCATCCATCTGTCCACCTCTCCATCCATTCACGAAGATGAGAGACATCCCTCCATCTATCCCACCCTCCATTTCTCACTCCTTCCGTCCATTGATCTATCGATGACCCCCCCACCTGCCCCGTCCCCGATCCCTGCCCAGTGTCTCCCCCTCCCCCCGTCCTGTGCTCAGGACCACTGTGTGTTGTTCATTAGTTTGGGCGATTACTAATTCTGCTGCTTTCCGCTCTCTGTTCCAGTATCCTCTCGTCACTGTGTGGGTGAGTCCAAATCTCCAACTCAAGACCCCAGCGTCAACTCCACTCCAAGCCGAGAGCCAGCTGGATGGCCCCGCGGCTGGAGACACGGGATTGATCCGATATTAGAGCATCGAACCTTCCCACCCCGGGCACGAGTGACATTAATCCCCTCAGAGAGAGAGCGGCCAAGACAGGGCAGGCTAAGATTTCCCACAATTCCTTCCATTCCGGAACATTCCCAGCAGTTTGCCAGCAGGCGAATGGAGCAGCGATTCCCAGGAAAGGAGGGAGGCGGGAAAGTGAGGGAATGTCGAGCCGGTTAGACTGACATCAGTCAGTCAGGAAAATACCGGAATCTATAATGAAGGAATTGTTCCCAATGCATTGCTAACAGCCTGAACATCATTGATGTACAGAGGGATCTGGGGGTTCGAGTCCATAGCTCCCCGAAAGTGGCCACACCAGCAGACAGGGGGGTAGAGAAGGCGTACGGCACCTTTATTGGTCGGGGCATTGGGTCCAAGAGTCAGGATGTCACGTTGCAGCTTTATAAAACTTTGTCGAAGCCTCACTTTAGGAGCATTGCGTTCGATTCTGGTCTCCACATTACAGGGAGGAGGCTTTGGAGACGGTGAGGAAGAGGTTTACCAGGATGCTGCCTGGATTAGAGAGTCTGAGCCATAAGGAGAGGCTGGACAAACTCGGGTTGTTTTCTCTGGAGCGGCGGAGGGTGAGGGGAGACCCGGTAGAAGTCTATAAGAACAAAGAACAAAGAACAGTACAGCACAGGAAACAGGCCCTTCGGCCCTCCAAGCCTGTGCCGCTCCTTGGTCCAACTAGACCAATCGTTTGTATCCCTCCATTCCCAGGCTGCTCATGTGACTATCCAGGTAAGTCTTAAACGATGTCAGCGTGCCTGCCTCCACCACCCTACTTGGCAGCGCATTCCAGGCCCCCACCACCCTCTGTGTAAAAAACGTCCCTCTGATGTCTGAGTTATACCTCGCCCCTCTCAGCTTGAACCCGTGACCCCTCGTGATCGTCACCTCCGACCTGGGAAAAAGCTTCCCACCGTTCACCCTATCTATCCCCTTCATAATCTTGTACACCTCTATTTGATCTCCCCTCATTCTCCGTCTTTCCAAGGAGAACAACCCCAGTCTACCCAATCTCTCCTCATAGCTAAGACCCTCCATACCAGGCAACATCCTGGTAAACCTTCTCTGCACTCTCTCTAACGCCTCCACGTCCTTCTGGTAGTGTGGCGACCAGAACTGGACGCAGTACTCCAAATGTGGCCTAACCAGCGTTCTATACAGCTGCATCATCAGACTCCAGCTTTTATACTCTATACCCCGTCCTATAAAGGCAAGCATACCATATGCCTTCTTCACCACCTTCTCCATCTGTGTTGCCACCTTCAAGGATTACATAGAACATAGAACAGTACAGCACAGAACAGGCCCTTCGGCCCACGATGTTGTGCCGACCTTCATCTGAAACCAAGATCAAGCTATCCCACTCCCTACCATCCTGGTGTGCTCCATGTGCCTATCCAATAACCGCTTAAATGTTCCTAAAGTGTCTGACTCCACTATCACTGCAGGCAGTCCATTCCACACCCCAACCACTCTCTGCGTGAAGAACCTACCTCTGATATCCTTCCTATATCTCCCACCATGAACCCTATAGTTATGCCCCCTTGTAATAGCTCCATCCACCCGAGGAAATAGTCTTTGAACGTTCACTCGATCTATCCCCTTCATCATTTTATAAACCTCTATTAAGTCTCCCCTCAATCTCCTCCGCTCCAGAGAGAACAGCCCTAGCTCCCTCAACCTTTCCTCATAAGACCGACACTCCAAACCAGGCAGCATCCTGGTAAATCTCCTCTGCACTCTTTCCAGCGCTTCCACATCCTTCTTATAGTGAGGTGACCAGAACTGCACGCAATATTCCAAATGCGGTCTCACCAAGGTCCTGTACAGTTGCAGCATAACCCCACGGCTCTTAAACTCCAACCCCCTGTTAATAAAAGCTAACACACTATAGGCCTTCTTCACAGCTCTATCCACTTGAGTGGCAACCTTTAGAGATCTGTGGATATGGACCCCAAGATCTCTCTGTTCCTCCACAGTCTTCAGAACCCTACCTTTGACCCTGTAATCCACATTTAAATTAGTCCTACCAAAATGAATCACCTCACATTTATCAGGGTTAAACTCCATTTGCCATTTTTCAGCCCAGCTTTGCATCCTATCTATGTCTCTTTGCAGCCTACAACAGCCCTCCACCTCATCCACTACTCCACCAATCTTGGTGTCATCAGCAAATTTACTGATCCACCCTTCAGCCCCCTCCTCTAAGTCATTAATAAAAATCACAAAGAGCAGAGGACCAAGCACCGATCCCTGCGGCACTCCGCTAGCAACCTGCCTCCAGTCCGAAAATTTTCCATCCACCACCACCCTCTGTCTTCGATCAGATAGCCAGTTACCTATCCAATCGGCCAACTTTCCCTCTATCCCACACCTCCTTACTTCATCATAAGCCGACCATGGGGGACCTTATCAAACGCCTTACTAAAATCCATGTATATGACATCAACCGCCCCTACCTTCATCAACACACCTAGTTACCTCCTCAAAAAATTCTATCAAATTTGTGAGGCACGATTTGCCCTTCACAAATCCGTGCTGACTATCCCGGATTAATCCGCATCTTTCTAAATGGTCGTAAATCCCATCCCTAAGGACCTTTTCCATCAATTTACCAACCACCGAAGTCAGACTAACCGGTCTATAATTACCAGGGTCATTTCTATTCCCTTTCTTAAACAGAGGAACAACATTTGCCACTCTCCAGTCCTCCGGCACCATCCCCGTGGACAGCGAGGACCCAAAGATCAAAGCCAAAGGCTCTGCAATCTCATCCCTCGCCTCCCAAAGAATCCTAGGATACATTTCATCAGGCCCAGGGGACTTATCGACCTTCAGTTTATTCAAAACTGCCAAGACATCCTCCCTCCGAACATCTATTTCCTCCAGCCTATTAGCCTGTAACACCTTCTCTTCCTGAAAAACATGGCCCCTCTCCTTGGTGAACACTGAAGAAAAGTATTCATTCATCACCTCGCCTATCTCTACTGATTCCATACACAAGTTCCCACCACTGTCCTTGACCGGCCCTAACCTCACCCTGGTCATTCTTTTATTCCTCACATAAGAGTAAAAAGCCTTGGGGTTTTCCTTGATCCGACCCGCCAAGGACTTCTCATGTCCCCTCCTAGCTCTCCTCAGCCCCTTTTTCAGCTCGTTCCTTGCTAACTTGTAACCCTCAATCGAGCCATCTGAACCTTGTTTCCTCATCCCGACATAAGCTTCCCTCTTCCTTTTCACAAGACATTCCACCTCTTTTGTGAACCACGGTTCCCTCACTCGGCCATTTCCTCCCTGCCTGACAGGGACATACCTATCAAGGACACCCAGTATTTGTTCCTTGAAAAAGTTCCACTTTTCATCAGTGCCTTTCCCTGACAGTTTCTGTTCCCATCTTATGCCCCCTAATTCTTGCCTAATCGCATCATAATTACCTCTCCCCCAATTGTAAGCCTTGCCCTGCCGTCCGGCCCTATCCCTCTCCATTGCAATAACAAAAGACACCGAATTGTGGTCACTATCTCCAAAGTGCTCTCCCACAACCAAATCTAACACTTGGCCCGGTTCATTTCCCAGTACCAAATCCAATGTGGCCTCACCCCTTGTCGGCCTATCCACATATTGTGTCAGGAAACCCTCCTGCACACACTGCACAAAAAATGCCCCATCCAAACTATTTGACCTACAAAGGTTCCAATCAATATTTGGAAAGTTAAAGTCCCCCATGACAACTACCCTGTGACCCCCACACGTATCCATAATCTGCTTAGCAATTTCTTCCTCCACATCTCTATTACTATTTGGGGGCCTATAGTAAACTCCTAACAACGTGACCGCTCCTTTCCTATTTCTAACCTCAGCCCATATTACCTCAGTGTGCAGATCCCCCTCAAAGTGCTTTTCCGCAGCCGTTAAACTATCCTTGATTAACAATGCTACTCCTCCACCTCTTTTACCAGCTTCCCTACACTTACTGAAACATCTATACCCCGGAACGTCCAACAACCATTCCTGTCCTTGTTCTACCCACGTCTCCGTAATGGCCACAACATCGTAGTCCCAAGTAGCAATCCACGCCCCAAGTTCATCCACCTTGTTCCGGATGCTCCTTGCATTGAAGTAGATACACTTCAACCCACCTTCCTGTCTACCGGTACCCACCCTTGACCTTGATACCTTCCCCAATACCTCACCACCCTCAACACTGACTTCTGGACTACAACTCCTTTTCCCACTCCCCTGACAAATTAGTTTAAATCCCCCTGAAGAGCCGTAGCAAATTTCCCTCCTAGGATATTGGTGCCCCTCTGGTTCAGGTGCACCCCGTCCTGTTTGTACAGGTCCCACCTTCCCCAGAATGTGTTCCAATTATCCACGTATCTGAAACCCTCCCTCCTGCACCATGCCTGCAACCACATGTTTAACTGCACTCTCTCCCTGTTCCTCAACTCGCTATCACGTGGCACCGGTAGCGTACCAGAGATGACCACATGTTTCGTCTTGGCTCTCAGCTTCCAGCCCAGCTCCCGAAATTCCTGTTTTAAATCCCCGTCCCTTCTCTTACCTATGTCGTTGGTACCAATGTGTACCACGACTTGTGACTGTTTCCCCTCCCCCTTAAGAATCCGGAAAACACGGTCCGAGACGTCACGGACCCTGGCATCCGCTAGGCAACAAACCATCCTTGAGTCTCTTTTGCTGCCACAGAACCTTCTATCTATCCCTCTAACTAACGAGTCCCCAATAACTATTGCCCTCCCGCTCTCCTCCTTACCCTCCTGAGCCACAGGGACGGACTCAGTGCCGGAGATCCTCTCACTGCGGCTCACCACTGGTATGTCATCCCCCTCAACCGTATCCAAAGCGGAATACTTGTTGCTAAGGGGAACGACCGCAGGGGATCCCTGCACCGACTGCTTCCTCCCAGCCCCTCTCACCGTCACCCATCTATTTTCATTCCTCGGAGTAACTGTATCCCTGAAGCTTCTGTCTATGGCCACCTCTGCATCCCTGATGATCCTAAGTTCCTCCAACTCCAGCTCCAGTTCCCTTACACGGTTTTGGAGGAGCTGCAGATGGATGCACTTCTCACAGGTATAATCAGCAGGGACACTGACGTCGTCCCTCACCTCGAACATAGTGCAAGAGGAACATTGCACTGCCTTCACACCCATCCCCTCTAGATACCTTGCCAGTACCAGGTAGAAACAGCAAAAAATGAATTAACTCACCCCTGCTCGCCCAAGCCCTGTGAGCCAAAGCCCTACAGCTTTCACTCTGCCTCCTGCTCACTCTGCTGCCCGCTAACGATGCTGCCCGCTCAAAAGTGCGGCCTACTTTTAAACCCTCCAAAAACCTTCCCAGACTCCTGCTGGGCCCACTTCCTGTTTTAAAAAAAACCTCCGATTTTTTACACAAATTTAACTTAAAATAAATAAATAAATGTAGTGAACAAACCAACTGCCTTCTCCTCAGCCTGGTCCTGTGGAACAAGGATTTGTGGACTTGCACACCTAGTTCCCTCTGTGTTTCTATACTCCTGATGACTCTGCCATTTATTGTATAACTCCTCCCTACGTTATTTCTTCCAAAATGCATCACTTCGCATTTATCCGGATTAAACTCCATCTGCCACCTCTCCGCCCAATTTTCCAGCCGATCTATATCCTGCTGTATTGCCCGACAATGCTCTTCGCTATCCGCAATTCCAGCCATCTTCATGTCATCCGCAAACTTGCTGATTACACCAGTTACACCTTCTTCCAAATCATTTATATATATCACAAATAGCAGAGGTCCCAGTACTTATACAAATAGCAGAGGTCCCTATACTTGGGGCATTGATAGGGTGAAGAGTTAGAAGCTTTTTCCCAGGGTAGAAATGATAATCACAAGGGGGCACAAGTTCAAGATAAGGGGGGAAAGGTTCAGTGGAGATGAGCGGGGGAAGGTTTTTTTACACAGAGGGTGGTGGGGGCCTGGAATGCGCTGCCAACTGAGGTGGTTGAGACAGACACGTTAGTGACATTTCAGACTTATCTGGATAGGCCCATGAACAGACGGGGAACAGAGGGACACAGGTGGTTGGTCCAGATAGGACATGATCAGCACGGGCTTGGAGGGCCGAAGGGCCTGTTCCTGTGCAGTACTGTTCTTTGTTCTTTTACTCTTTGATGAGTGGCAGGGGGAGACAGAATATTTTTCTCCCGAGTTGAAACGTCCAATACCCGGGGACACGCACTTAAGGTGAGAGGGGAAAGTTGAAAGAAGTTTTGATTTGATTTATTATTGTCATATATATTATGTTGTGCCTACGCACAGTCTGTTTTAACCCTAACACGATGGGCAAAGAATTGCGAGTAAATTTCTTGTAAGTACAACTAATGTTTACGTAAAACACACAATCAATCATCACCCACCCAACCAACGATAAGTTATCTTACAGAAAATACTAGAGTTCAAGTCCAGTATGCGACCTTGACTTAACTTTGCGTGACTGGCGAGTACCCAAGCAGATATTGGCCTTTATCTGTGCGTTGGTCTCGGTCATCCTCTGTGTAGTCTGGGTCCTTTGGTCTGGTCTGGCACTCTGGCTCTGGTCTTCCTTCCTTCTCGGGTGTGGTGCCTCTCCTCGTGCTGGTCGTCGCTGGCGACGGTCACCGGTGTTGTAGCTCGTTCGTGGGGTCAGAGAGAGAGAGAGAGAGAGATTCTCGGTCATGCAGCATCCTTTATACCCCGTTGGGTTTCACGCCCCTTTTGGCCATTGCCAACCAATCGATCAGGACTTGATCACCCTGATCGATGAAGTCCAATCGGGTGCTGCCACACCAATCTCTGGGTGTGTCCCCCAACGGCCATGTCTGTAGGAGCTGGGGGCACGTAGAACACACACCTCCCTCCCAAATAAGGGGTTACAGCGCCCCTATGTCTGGTAAACAACCCAGTTTGACCAGAAAGGTCCTTTTGTCCTGGAGATGGCCCATATCCTGTGTATTCAGTCGTCTGAGCTGCAGCCTGTTTATCTCTGTTTTTTAGGCTACAGCCTGCCGTTTTAGTTCTTGCCCAATTGTCCCAGAGTGCTTTACAAATCGCCATTTTAGATGGCCCCTTTGGCCACAATTAGTATACAGTGAAAAGTATTGTTTCTTGCACGCTATACAGACAAAGCATACCGTTCATAGAGAAGGAAAGGAGAGGGTGCAGAATCTAGTGTTACAGTCACAGCTAGGGGTGTAGAGAAAGATCAACTTAATGCGAGGTAGGGTCCATTCAAAAGTCTGACGGCAGCAGCAGGGAAGAAGCTGTTCTTGAGTCGGTCGGTACGTGACCTCAGACTTTTGTATCTTTTTCCCGACGGAAGAAGGTGGAAGAGAGAATGTCCGGGGGTGCGTGAGGGGGTCCTTGATTATGCCGGCTGCTTTTCCCCGAGGCAGCGGGAAGTGTAGACAGAGTCAATGGATGGGAGGCTGGGTTTGCGTGATGGATTGGGCTACATTCACGGCCCTTTGTAGCTCCTTGCGGTCTTGGGCAGAGCAGGAGCCCCAGACCAAGCTGTGATACAACCAGAAAGAATGCTTTCTATGGGGCATCTGTAAAAGTTGGTGAGAGTCGTAGCGGACATGCCAAATTTCCTTAGTCTTCTGAGAAAGTAGAGGCGTTGGTGGGGCTTTCTTCACTATAGTGTCGGCATGGGGGGGACCAGGACAGGTTGTTGGTGATCTGGACACCTAAAAACCTGAAGCTCTCGACCCTTTCTACTTGGTCCCCGTTGATGTGGACAGGAGCATGTTCTCCTTTACGCTTCCTGAAGTCGATGACAATCTCGTTTGTTTTGTTGACATTGAGGGAGAGATTATTGTTGCCGCGCCAATTCACCAGATTCTCTATCTGTCTCTGTCTCATCATTGTTTGAGATGTGAGGGGCAGGTTTTTTTACACAGAGAGTGGTAGGTGTCTGGAACGCGTTGCCAGGGGGGGCGGTGGAGGCAGATTCGATCAGGGTGTTTAAGGAGTTTTAGATAAGCACATGAATATTCGAGGAATGGAGGGATAGGGAGCGAGGGCAGACGGAAGGGATTAGTTTAATTTGGTGTCATGTTCAGTACAGCATGGTGGGCCGAAGGGCCGGTTCCTGTGCTGCACTGTTCTATGGAAGCGTAATGTGACCGGATCAAGTCGAGACGGTTTGACTGGAGGGGAACCCTTTGGCAGATTTCTCACAGTTTTGTGTGGATGTATCTTCCAGCGGAGACAAAGGGGGACCTGTAGATGTGTTGGCCCCGAGGTTTCTGAATTAAAACACTCTGCTGGGGACACAGAGACTAAACACGAGTTCAATGTCTCCGACAGGACCCAGAGGGCAATCGGATTGGACAGTGGAAGGATCTGACGCCCAGGCAGGGAATTGTGGACCTCACCTATGACCTGATGCCAGAACCAATGCAGGGGTCGTATCGGATTGAAGTGCTGAAGAAGCAAGGAAAAGTGGAACATTCCTTCACTGTGGAAGAGTACGGTATGGAATCTGCTCACTGTGTAGGGGCTGGAGGAGGTTACAGAGATAGGGAGGGGTGTAGGGGGCTGGAGGAGGTTACAGAGATAGGGAGGGGTGTAGGGGCTGGAGGAGGTTACAGAGATAGGGAGGGGGTGTAGGGGCTGGAGGAGGTTAGAGAGATAGGGAGGGGGTGTAGGGGGCTGGAGGAGGTTACAGAGATAGGGAGGGGTGTAGGGGGCTGGAGGAGGTTACAGAGATAGGGAGGGGTGTAGGGGCTGGAGGAGGTTACAGAGATAGGGAGGGGGTGTAGGGGCTGGAGGAGGTTACAGAGATAGGGAGGGGTGTAGGGGGCTGGAGGAGGTTACAGAGATAGGGAGGGGTGTAGGGGGCTGGAGGAGGTTACAGAGATAGGGAGGGGTGTAGGGGGCTGGAGGAGGTTACAGAGATAGGGAGGGGGTGTAGGGGGGCTGGAGGAGGTTACAGAGATAGGGAGGGGTGTAGGGGGCTGGAGGAGGTTACAGAGATAGGGAGGGGGTGTAGGGGACTGGAGGAGGTTACAGAGATAGGGAGGGGTGTAGGGGGCTGGAGGAGGTTACAGAGATAGGGAGGGGGTGTAGGGGCTGGAGGAGGTTACAGAGATAGCGAGGGGTGTAGGGGGCTGGAGGAGGTTACAGAGATAGGGAGGGGGTGTAGGGGACTGGAGGAGGTTACAGAGATAGGGAGGGGTGTAGGGGCTGGAGGAGGTTACAGAGATAGGGAGGGGTGTAGGGGGCTGGAGGAGGTTACAGAGATAGGGAGGGGTGTAAGGTGCTGGAGGAGGTTACAGAGATAGGGGTGGAGGACTGGAGGAAGTTACAGAGATAGGGAGGGGTGTAGGGGACTGGAGGAGGTTACAGAGATAGGGAGGGGTGTAGGGGCTGGAGGAGGTTACAGAGATAGGGGTGGAGGACTGGAGGAGGTTACAGAGATAGGGAGGGGTGTAGGGGCTGGAGGAGGTTACAGAGATAGGGATTGGTGTAGGGGCTGGAGGAGGTTACAGAGATAGGGATTGGTGTAGGGGCTGGAGGAGGTTACAGAGATAGGGAGGGGTGTAGGGGCTGGAGGAGGTTACAGAGATAGGGAGGGGTTTCGGGGCTGGAGGGGGTTACAGAGATAGGGAGGGGGTGTAGGGGCTGGAGGAGGGTACAGATAGGGAGGGGGTGTAGGGGGCTGGAGGAGGTTACAGAGATAGGGAGGGGGTGTAGGGGCTGGAGGGGGTTACAGAGATAGGGAGGGGTGTAGGGGCTGGAGGAGGGTTACAGTGATAGGGAGGGGGTGTAGGGGCTGGAGGGGGTTACAGAGATAGGGAGGGGGTGTAGGGGGCTGGAGGAGGTTACAGAGATAGGGGTGGAGGACTGGAGGAGGTTACAGAGATAGGGAGGGGTGTAGGGGCTGGAGGAGGTTACAGAGATAGGGATTGGTGTAGGGGCTGGAGGAGGTTACAGAGATAGGGGTGGAGGACTGGAGGAGGTTACAGAGATAGGGAGGGGTGTAGGGGCTGGAGGAGGTTACAGAGATAGGGATTGGTGTAGGGGCTGGAGGAGGTTACAGAGATAGGGATTGGTGTAGGGGCTGGAGGAGGTTACAGAGATAGGGAGGGGTGTAGGGGCTGGAGGAGGTTACAGAGATAGGGAGGGGTTTCGGGGCTGGAGGGGGTTACAGAGATAGGGAGGGGGTGTAGGGGCTGGAGGAGGGTACAGATAGGGAGGGGGTGTAGGGGGCTGGAGGAGGTTACAGAGATAGGGAGGGGGTGTAGGGGCTGGAGGGGGTTACAGAGATAGGGAGGGGTGTAGGGGCTGGAGGAGGGTTACAGTGATAGGGAGGGGGTGTAGGGGCTGGAGGGGGTTACAGAGATAGGGAGGGGGTGTAGGGGGCTGGAGGAGGTTACAGAGATAGGGAGGGGGTGTAGGGGCTGGAGGGGGTTACAGAGATAGGGAGGGGTGTAGGGGCTGGAGGAGGGTTACAGAGATAGGGAGGGGGTGTAGGGGCTGGAGGGGGTTACAGAGATAGGGAGGGGGTGTAGGGGGCTGGAGGAGGTTACAGAGATAGGGAGGGGTGTAGGGGCTGGAGAAGGTTACAGAGATAGGGAGGGGTGTAGGGGGCTGGAGGGGGTTACAGAGATAGGGAGGGGTGTAGGGGCTGGAGGAGGTTACAGAGATAGGGAGGGGTGTAGGGGCTGGAGGGGGTTACAGAGATAGGGAGGGGGGTGTAGGGGGCTGGAGGAGGTTACAGAGATAGGGAGGGGGTGTAGGGGGCTGGAGGAGGTTACAGAGATAGGGAGGGGGTGTAGGGGGCTGGAGGAGGTTACAGAGATAGGGAGGGGTGTAGGGGGCTGGAGGAGGTTACAGAGATAGGGAGGGGTGTAGGGGCTGGAGGAGGTTACAGAGATAGGGAGGGGGTGTAGGGAGCTGGAGGTGGTTACAGAGATAGGGAGGGGTGTAGGGGCTGGAGGGGGTTACAGAGAAAGGGAGGGGGTGTAGGGGCTGGAGGAGGTTACAGAGATAGGAAGGGGGTGTAGGGGCTGGAGGAGGTTACAGAGATAGGGAGGGGGTGTAGGGGCTGGAGGGGGTTACAGAGATAGGGAGGGGGTGTAGGGGCTGGAGGAGGTTACAGAGATAGGAAGGGGGTGTAGGGGCTGGAGGAGGTTACAGAGATAGGGAGGGGGTGTAGGGGCTGGAGGAGGTTACAGAGATAGGGAGGGGGTGTAGGGAGCTGGAGGTGGTTACAGAGATACGGAGGGGTGTAGGGGCTGGAGGGGGTTACAGAGATAGGGAGGGGTGTAGGGGGCTGGAGGAGGTTACAGAGATAGGGAGGGGGTGTAGGGGCTGGAGGAGGTTACAGAGATAGGGAGGGGGTGTAGGGGCTGGAGGAGGTTACAGAGATAGGGAGGGGTGTAGGGGACTGGAGGGGGTTACAGAGATAGGGAGGGGTGTAGGGGATGGAGGAGGTTACAGAGATAGGGAGGGGGTGTAGGGAGCTGGAGGAGGTTACAGAGATAGGGAGGGGTGTAGGGGGATGGAGGAGGTTACAGAGATAGGGAGGGGGTGTAGGGGGCTGGAGGAGGTTACAGAGATAGGGAGGGGGTGTAGGGGGCTGGAGGAGGTTACAGAGATAGGGAGGAGGTGTCGGGGCTGGAGGAGGTTACAGAGATAGGGAGGGGTGTAGGGGGCTGGAGGAGGTTACAGAGATAGGGAGGGGGTGTAGAGGACTGGAGGAGGTTACAGAGATAGGGAGGGGGTGTAGGGGGCTGGAGGAGGTTACAGAGATAGGGAGGGGGTGTAGGGGGCTGGAGGAGTTTACAGAGATAGGAAGGGGGTGTAGGGGCTGGAGGAGTTTACAGAGATAGGGAGGGGGTGTAGGGGGCTGGAGGAGGTTACAGAGATAGGGAGGGGGTGTAGGGGGCTGGAGGAGGTTACAGAGATAGGGAGGGGTGTAGGGGCTGGAGAAGGTTACAGAGATAGGGAGGGGGTGTAGGGGGCTGGAGGAGGTTACAGAGATAGGGAGGGGGTGTCGGGGCTGGAGGAGGTTACAGAGATAGGGAGGGGTGTAGGGGGCTGGAGGAGGTTACAGAGATAGGGAGGGGTGTAGGGGCTGGGGGGGTTTACAGAGATAGGGAGGGGTGTAGTGGGCTGGAGGAGGTTACAGAGATAGGGAGGGGTGTAGGGGGCTGGAGGAGGTTACAGAGATAGGGAGGGGTGTAGGGGGCTGGAGGAGGTTACAGAGAGAGGGAGGGGTGTAGGGGCTGGAGGAGGTTACAGAGATAGGGAGGGGTGTAGGGGCTGGAGGAGGTTACAGAGATAGGGAGGGGGTGTAGGGGCTGGAGGAGGTTACAGAGATAGGGAGGGGTGTCGGGGCTGGGGGGCTTTACAGAGATAGGGAGGGGGTGTAGGGGGCTGGAGGAGGTTACAGAGATAGGGAGGGGGTGTCGGGGCTGGAGGAGGTTACAGAGATAGGGAGGGGTGTAGGGGGCTGGAGGAGGTTACAGAGATAGGGAGGGGTGTAGGGGCTGGAGGAGGTTACAGAGATAGGGAGGGGTGTAGGGGCTGGAGGAGGTTACAGAGATAGGGAGGGGGTGTCGGGGCTGGAGGAGGTTACAGAGATTGGGAGGGGTGTAGGGGGCTGGAGGAGGTTACAGAGATATGGAGGGGTGTAGGGGCTGGAGGAGGTTACAGAGATAGGGAGGGGGTGTAGGGGCTGGAGGAGGTTACAGAGATAGGGAGGGGTGTAGGGGGCTGGAGGAGGTTACAGAGATATGGAGGGGTGTGGGGGCTGGAGGAGGTTACAGAGATATGGAGGGGTGTAGGGGCTGGAGGAGGTTACAGAGATAGGGAGGGGTGTAGGGGGCTGGAGGAGGTTACAGAGATAGGGAGGGGTGTAGGGGCTGGAGGAGGTTACAGAGATAGGGGGGGGTGTAGGGGGCAGGAGGAGGTTACAGAGATAGGGAGGGGGTGTAGGGGCTGGAGGAGGTTACAGAGATAGGGAGGGGTGGAGGGGCTGGAGGAGGTTACAGAGATAGGGAGGGGGTGTCGGGCTGGAGGAGGTTACAGAGATAGGGAGGGGGTGTAGGGGGCTGGAGGAGTTTACAGAGATAGGAAGGGGGTGTAGGGGGCTGGAGGAGGTTACAGAGATAGGGAGGGGGTGTAGGGGTGGAGGAGGTTACAGAGATAGGGAGGGGGTGTCAGGGCTGGAGGGAGTTACAGAGATAGGGATGGGTGTAGGGGCAGGAGGAGGTTACAGAGATAGGGAGGGGGTGTAGGGGCTGGAGGAGGTTACAGAGATAGGGAGGGGGTGTAGGGGCTGGAGGGAGTTACAGAGATAGGGAGGGGTGTAGGGGCTGGAGGAGGTTACAGAGATAGTGAGGGGTGTAGGGGGCTGGAGGAGGATAGAGAGATAGGGAGGGGGTGTAGGGGATGGAGGAGGTTACAGAGATAGAGAGGGGGTGTAGGGGCTGGAGGGGGTTACAGAGATAGGGAGGGGTGTAGGGGGCTGGAGGAGGTTACAGAGATAGGGAGGGGTGTAGGGGCTGGAGAAGGTTACAGAGATAGGGAGGGGGTGTAGGGGGCTGGAGGAGGTTACAGAGATAGGGAGGGGGTGTCGGGGCTGGAGGAGGTTACAGAGATAGGGAGGGGTGTAGGGGGCTGGAGGAGGTTACAGAGATAGGGAGGGGTGTAGGGGCTGGGGGGGTTTACAGAGATAGGGAGGGGTGGAGGGGGCTGGAGGAGGTTACAGAGATAGGGAGGGGTGTAGGGGGCTGGAGGAGGTTACAGAGATAGGGAGGGGTGTAGGGGGCTGGAGGAGGTTACAGAGATAGGGAGGGGTGTAGGGGCTGGGGGGGTTTACAGAGATAGGGAGGGGTGTAGGGGCTGGAGAAGGTTACAGAGATAGGGAGGGGGTGTAGGGGGCTGGAGGAGGTTACAGAGATAGGGAGGGGGTGTCGGGGGGCTGGAGGAGGTTACAGAGATAGGGAGGGGTGTAGGGGGCTGGAGGAGGTTACAGAGATAGGGAGGGGTGTAGGGGGCTGGAGGAGGTTACAGAGATAGGGAGGGGGTGTAGGGGGCTGGAGGAGGTTACAGAGATAGGGAGGGGGTGTCGGGGGCTGGAGGAGGTTACAGAGATAGGGAGGGGTGTAGGGGGCTGGAGGAGGTTACAGAGATAGGGAGGGGGTGTAGGGGGCTGGAGGAGGTTACAGAGATAGGGAGGGGGTGTCGGGGGCTGGAGGAGGTTACAGAGATAGGGAGGGGTGTAGGGGGCTGGAGGAGGTTACAGAGATAGGGAGGGGGTGTAGCGGCTGGAGGAGGTTACAGAGGTAGGGAGGGGTGTAGGGGGCTGGAGGAGGTTACAGAGATAGGGAGGGGTGTAGGGGCTGGAGGAGGTTACAGAGATAGGGAGGGGTGTAGGGGCTGGAGGAGGGTTACAGAGATAGGGAGGGGGTGTAGGGGCTGGAGGGGGTTACAGAGATAGGGAGGGGTGTAGGGGCTGGAGAAGGTTACAGAGATAGGGAGGGGTGTAGGGGGCTGGAGGGGAATACAGAGATAGGGAGGGGGTGTAGGGGGCTGGAGGGGGTTACAGAGATAGGGAGGGGTGTAGGGGCTGGAGGAGGTTACAGAGAGAGGGAGGGGGTGTAGGGGCTGGAGGAGGTTACAGAGATAGGGAGGGGTGTAGGGGGCTGGAGGGGGTTACAGAGATAGGGAGGGGTGTAGGGGGCTGGAGGAGGTTACAGAGATAGGGAGGGGGTGTAGGAGCTGGAGGAGGTTACAGAGATAGGGAGGTGTGTAGGGGCTGGAGGGGGTTACAGAGATAGGGAGGGGTGTAGGGGGCTGGAGGAGGTTACAGAGATAGGGAGGGGGTGTAGGGGGCTGGAGGAGGTTACAGAGATAGGGAGGGGTGTAGGGGGCTGGAGGGGGTTACAGAGATAGGGAGGGGTGTAGGGGCTGGAGGAGGTTACAGAGATAGGGAGGGGGTGTCAGGGCTGGAGGAGGTTACAGAGATAGGGAGGGGGTGTAGGGGCTGGAGGAGGTTACAGAGATAGGGAGGGGTGTAGGGGCTGGAGGAGGTTACAGAGATAGCGAGGGGTGTAGGGGCTGGAGGAGGGTTACAGAGATAGGGAGGGGGTGTAGGGGCTGGAGGGGGTTACAGAGATAGGGAGGGGGTGTAGGGGGCTGGAGGAGGTTACAGAGATAGGGAGGGGTGTAGGGGCTGGAGAAGATTACAGAGGTAGGGAGGGGTGTAGGGGGCTGGAGGGGATTACAGAGATAGGGAGGGGGTGTAGGGGGCTGGAGGGGGTTACAGAGATAGGGAGGGGTGTAGGGGCTGGAGGAGGTTACAGAGAGAGGGAGGGGGTGTAGGGGCTGGAGGAGGTTACAGAGAGAGGGAGGGGGTGTAGGGGCTGGAGGAGGTTACAGAGATAGGGAGGGGTGTAGGGGGCTGGAGGGGGTTACAGAGATAGGGAGGGGTGTAGGGGGCTGGAGGAGGTTACAGAGATAGGGAGGGGGTGTAGGAGCTGGAGGAGGTTACAGAGATAGGGAGGTGTGTAGGGGCTGGAGGGGCTTACAGAGATAGGGAGGGGTGTAGGGGGCTGGAGGAGGTTACAGAGATAGGGAGGGGGTGTAGGGGGCTGGAGGAGGTGACAGAGATAGGGAGGGGTGTAGGGGGCTGGAGGGGGTTACAGAGATAGGGAGGGGTGTAGGGGCTGGAGGAGGTTACAGAGATAGGGAGGGGGTGTCAGGGCTGGAGGAGGTTACAGAGATAGGGAGGGGGTGTAGGGGGCTGGAGGAGGTTACAGAGATAGGGAGGGGGTGTAGGGGCTGGAGGAGGTTACAGAGATAGGGAGGGGTGTAGGGGCTGGAGGAGGTTACAAGGATAGGGAGGGGGTGTAGGGGGCTGGAGGAGGTTACAGAGATAGGGAGGGGGTGTAGGGAGCTGGAGGAGGTTACAGAGATAGGGAGGGGTGTAGGGGCTGGAGGGGGTTACAGAGATAGGGAGGGGTGTAGGGGCTGGAGGAGGTTACAGAGATAGGGAGGGATTGATAGAACTGAGGAATCTGGTGAAGGTTGGAGCTCAGACACTCACAGGACGGGTGGTGTACGGACAGAACTCTGTTTCCGTACGGAAGGAGGAACTCTGATTCTGATGAACTCATCTTCTTCCTTATTTAGTGTTACCCACAGCGGAACTGACGGTCAAAATGCCAGCAAGCATCATGATGACAGACCCAGTGATTCACATTGAAGTCTGTGGAAGGTAACCCCGTGCTGTACCTGTCCTGGGAGTGTTTGATGGGGACAGTGTAGAGGGAGCTTTACTCTGTATCTAACCCCGTGCTGTACCTGTCCTGGGAGTGTTTGATGGGGGACAGTGTAGAGGGAGCTTTACTCTGTATCTAACCCCGTGCTGTACCTGTCCTGGGAGTGTTTGATGGGGGACAGTGTAGAGGGAGCTTTACTCTGTATCTCACCCTGTGCTGTACCTGTCCTGGGAGTGTTTGATGGGGACAGTGTAGAGGGAGCTTTACTCTGTATCTAACCCCGTGCTGTACCTGTCCTGGGAGTGTTTGATGGGGGACAGTGTAGAGGGAGCTTTACTCTGTATCTAACCCCGTGCTGTACCTGTCCTGGGAGTGTTTGATGGGGACAGTGTAGAGGGAGCTTTACTCTGTATCTAACCCCGTGCTGTACCTGTCCTGGGAGTGTTTGATGGGGGACAGTGTAGAGGGAGCTTTACTCTGTATCTAACCCCGTGCTGTACCTGTCCTGGGAGTGTTTGATGGGGACAGTGTAGAGGGAGCTTTACTCTGTATCTAACCCTGTGCTGTACCTGTCCTGGGAGTGTTTGATGGGGGACAGTGTAGAGGGAGCTTTACTCTGTATCTAACCCCGTGCTGTACCTGTCCTGGGAGTGTTTGATGGGGACAGTGTAGAGGGAGCGTTACTCTGTATCTCACCCCGTGCTGTACCTGTCCTGGGAGAGTTTGATGGGGGACAGTGTAGAGGGAGCTTTACTCTGTATCTAACCCCGTGCTGTACCTGTCCTGGGAGTGTTTGATGGGGGACAGTGTAGAGGGAGCTTTACTCTGTATCTAACCCTGTGCTGTACCTGTCCTGGGAGTGTTTGATGGGGACAGTGTAGAGGGAGCTTTACTCTGTATCTAACCCCGTGCTGTACCTGTCCAGGGAGTGTTTGATGGGGACAGTGTAGAGGGATCTTTACTCTGTAGCTAACCCCGTGCTGTACTGTCCTGGGAGTGTTTGATGGGGGACAGTGTAGAGGGAGCTTTACTCTGTATCTAACCCCGTGCTGTACCTGTCCTGGGAGTGTTTGATGGGGGACAGTGTAGAGGGAGCTTTACTCTGTATCTAACCCTGTGCTGTACCTGTCCAGGGAGTGTTTGATGGGGACAGTGTAGAGGGAGCTTTACTCTGTATCTAACCCCGTGCTGTACTGTCCTGGGAGTGTTTGATGGGGGACAGTGTAGAGGGAGCTTTACTCTGTATCTAACCCCGTGTTGTACCTGTCCTGGGAGTGTTTGATGGGGGACAGTGTAGAGGGAGCTTTACTCTGTATCTAACCCCGTGTTGTACCTGTCCTGGGAGTGTTTGATGGGGACAGTGTAGAGGGAGCTTTACTCTGTATCTCACCCCGTGCTGTACCTGTCCTGGGAGTGTTTGATGGGGGACAGTGTAGAGGGAGCTTTACGCTGTATCTCACCCCGTGCTGTACCTGTCCTGGGAGTGTTTGATGGGGGACAGTGTAGAGGGAGCTTTACTCTGTATCTAACCCCGTGCTGTACCTGTCCTGGGAGTGTTTGATGGGGGACAGTGTAGAGGGAGCTTTACTCTGTATCTAACCCCGTGCTGTACCTGTCCTGGGAGTGTTTGATGGGGGACAGTGTAGAGGGAGCTTTACTCTGTATCTAACCCTGTGCTGTACCTGTCCTGGGAGTGTTTGATGGGGACAGTGTAGAGGAAGCTTTACTCTGTATCTAACCCCGTGCTGTACCTGTCCTGGGAGTGTTTGATGGGGGGACAGTGTGGAGGGAGCTTTACTCTGTATCTCACCCCGTGCTGTACCTGTCTTGGGTGTGTTTGATGGGGACAGTGTAGAGGGAGCTTTACTCTGTATCTAACCCCGTGCTGTACCTGTCCTGGGAGTGTTTGATGGGGGACAGTGTGGAGGGAGCTTTACTCTGTATCTAACCCCGTGCTGTACCTGTCCTGGGAGTGTTTGATGGGGACAGTGTAGAGGGAGCTTTACTCTGTATCTAACCCCGTGCTGTACCTGTCCTGGGAGTGTTTGATGGGGGACAGTGTAGAGGGAGCTTTACTCTGTATCTAACCCCGTGCTGTACCTGTCCTGGGAGTGTTTGATGGGGGACAGTGTAGAGGGAGCTTTACTCTGTATCTAACCGCGTGCTGTACCTGTCCTGGGAGTGTTTGATGGGGACAGTGTAGAGGGAGCTTTACTCTGTATCTAACCCCGTGCTGTACCTGTCCTGGGAGTGTTTGATGGGGACAGTGTAGAGGGAGCTTTACTCTGTATCTAACCCCGTGCTGTACCTGTCCTGGGAGTGTTTGATGGGGACAGTGTCGAGGGAGCTTTACTCTGTTGGCTGCAGTATACAGCGGGCAGCGTCGGGAGCGGGCAGTGGAGTGTGTGGGAAGCAGAGTGTGAGCTATAAGACTTTGGCTCACAGGGCTTAGGCTGAAAGGGCGAGCAGGGGTGAGTTGAATTCATTTTTGCACTTTCTACCTGGTACTGGCAAGGTATCTAGAGGGGATGGGTGTGCAGGCAGTGCTATGTTCCTCTTGCACTATGTTTGAGGTGAGGGACGACGACAGTGTCCCTACTGATTACACCTGTGGGAAGTGCACCCATCTGCAGCTCCTCCAAAACCGTGTTAGGGAACTGGAGCTGGAGATGGATGAACTTAGGATCATCAGGGACGCAGAGGTGGCCATAGACACAAGCTTTAGGAATACAGTTACTCCGAGGAATGAAAACAGATGGGTGACGGTGAGAGGGGCTGGGAGGAAGCAGTCCGTGCAGGGATCCCCGGTGGTCGTTCCCCTTAGCAACAAGTATTCCGCTTTGGATACGGTTGAGGGGGATGACATACCAGTGGGGAGCCGCAGTGAGAGGATCTCCAGCACTGTGTCCGTCTCTGTGGCTCGGGAGGGTAAGGGGCAGAGCGGGAGGGCGATAGTTATTGGGGACTCGTTAGTTAGAGGGATAGATAGGAGGTTCTGTGGCAGCAAAAGAGACTCACGGATGGTATGTTGCCTAGCGGATGCCAAGGTCCGTGATGTCTCAGACCGTGTTTTCCAGATTCTGAAGGGGGAGGGGAAACAGTCACAAGTCGTGGTACACATTGGTACCAATGACATAGGTAAGAGAAGGGACGGGGATTTAAAACAGGAATTTCGGGAGCTGGGCTGGAAGCTGAGAGCCAAGACAAAACATGTGGTCATCTCTGGTACGTTACCGGTACCACGTGATAGCGAGTTGAGGAACAGGGAGAGAGTGCAGTTAAACATGTGGTTGCAGGCATGGTGTAGGAGGGAGGGTTTCAGATACGTGGATAATTGGAACACGTTCTGGGGAAGGTGGGACCTGTACAAACAGGACGGGGTGCACCTGAACCAGAGGGGCACCAATATCCTCGGAGGGAAATTTGTTACGGCTCTTCAGGGGGGTTTAAACTAATTTGTCAGGGGAGTGGGAAAGGGAGTTGTAGTCCGGAAGTCAGTGTTGAGGGTGGTGAGGTATTGGGGAAGGTATCAGGGTCAAGGGTGGGTACTGGTAGACAGGAAGGTGGGTTGAAGTGTGTCTACTTCAATGCAAGGAGCATCCGGAACAAGGTAGATGAACTTGGGGCGTGGATTGGTACTTGGGACTACGATGTTGTGGCCATTACGGAGACGTGGGTAGAACAAGGACAGGAATGGTTGTTGGATGTTCCGGGGTATAGATGTTTCACTAAGTGTAGGGAAGCTGGTAAAAGAGGTGGAGGAGTGGCATTGTTAATCAAGGATAGTTTAACGGCTGCGGAAAGGCACTTCGTGGGGGATCTGCACACTGAGGTAATATGGGCTGAAGTTAGAAACAGGAAAGGAGCGGTCACGTTGCTAGGAGTTTACTTTCGGCCCCCAAATAGTAATAGAGATGTGGAGGAAGAAATTGCTAAGCAGATTATGGATACGTGTGGGGGTCACAGGGTAGTTGTCATGGGGGACTTTAACTTTCCAAATATTGATTGGAACCTTTGTAGGTCAAATAGTTTGGATGGGGCATTTTTTGTGCAGTGTGTGCAGGAGGGTTTCCTGACACAATATGTGGATAGGCCGACTAGAGGTGAGGCCACATTGGATTTGGTACTGGGAAATGAACCGGGCCAAGTGTTAGATTTGGTTGTGGGAGAGCACTTTGGAGATAGTGACCACAATTCGGTGTCTTTTGTTATTGCAATGGAGAGGGATAGGGCCGTACGGCAGGGCAAGGTTTACAATTGGGGGAGGGGTAATTATGATGCGATTAGGCAAGAATTAGGGGGCATAAGTTGGGAACAGAAACTGTCAGAGAAAGGAACTAATGAAAAGTGGAACTTTTTCAAGGAACAAATACTGGGTGTCCTTGATAGGTATGTTCCTGTCAGGCAGGGAGGAAATGGCCGAGTGAGGGAACCATGGTTCACAAAAGAGGTGGAATGTCTTGTGAAAAGGAAGAGGGAAGCTTATGTAGGGATGAGGAAACAAGGTTCAGATGGCTCGACTGAGGGTTACAAGTTAGCAAGGAATGAGCTGAAAAAGGGGCTTAGGAGAGCTAGGAGGGGACATGAGAAGTCCTTGGCGGGTCGGATCAAGGAAAACCCCAAGGCTTTTTACTCTTATGTGAGGAATAAAAGAATGACCAGGGTGAGGTTAGGGCCGGTCAAGGACAGTAGTGGGAACTTGTGTATGGAGTCAGTAGAGATAGGCGAGGTGATGAATGAATACTTTTCTTCAGTGTTCACCAAGGAGAGGGGCCATGTTTTTGAGGAAGAGAAGGTGTTACAGGCGAATAGGCTGGAGGAAATAGATGTTCGGAGGGAGGATGTCTTGGCAGTTTTGAATAAACTGAAGGTCGATAAGTCCCCTGGGCCTGATGAAATGTATCCTAGGATTCTGTGGGAGGCAAGGGATGAGATTGCAGAGCCTTTGGCTTTGATCTTTGGGTCCTCGCTGTCCACGGGGATGGTGCCAGAGGACTGGAGAATGGCGAATGTTGTTCCTCTGTTTAAGAAAGGGAATAGAAATGACCCTGGTAATTATAGGCCGGTTAGTCTTACTTCGGTGGTTGTTAAATTGATGGAAAGGGTCCTTAGGGATGGGATTTACGACCATTTAGAAAGATGCGGATTAATCCGAGATAGTCAGCACGGATTCGTGAAGGGCAAGTCGTGCCTCACAAATTTGATAGAATTTTTTGAGGAGGTAACTAAGTGTGTTGATGAAGGTAGGGCAGTTGATGTCATATCCATGGATTTTAGTAAGGCGTTTGATAAGGTCCCCCATGGTCGGCTTATGATGAAAGTGAGGAGGTGTGGGATAGAGGGAAAGTTGGCCGATTGGATAGGTAACTGGCTGTCTGACCGAAGACAGAGGGTGGTGGTCGATGGAAAATTTTCGGATTGGAGGCAGGTTGCTAGCGGTGTGCCGCAGGGATCAGTGCTTGGTCCTCTGCTCTTTGTGATTTTTATTAATGACTTAGAGGAGGGGGCTGAAGGGTGGATCAGTAAATTTGCTGATGACACCAAGATTGGTGGAGTAGTGGATGAGGTGGAGGGCTGTTGTAGGCTGCAAAGAGACATAGATAGGATGCAAAGCTGGGCTGAAAAATGGCAAATGGAGTTTAACCCTGATAAATGTGAGGTGATTCATTTTGGTAGGACAAATTTAAATGTGGATTACAGGGTCAAAGGTAGGGTTCTGAAGACTGTGGAGGAACAGAGAGATCTTGGGGTCCATATCCACAGATCTCTAAAGGTTGCCACTCAAGTGGATAGAGCTGTGAAGAAGGCCTATAGTGTGTTAGCTTTTATTAACAGGGGGTTGGAGTTTAAGAGCCGTGGGGTTATGCTGCAACTGTACAGGACCTTGGTGAGACCACATTTGGAATATTGTGTGCAGTTCTGGTCACCTCACTATAAGAAGGATGTGGAAGCGCTGGAAAGAGTGCAGAGGAGATTTACCAGGATGCTGCCTGGTTTGGAGGGTAGGTCATATGAGGAAAGGTTGAGGGAGCTAGGGCTGTTCTCTCTGGAGCGGAGGAGGCTGAGGGGAGACTTAATAGAGGTGTATAAAATGATGAAGGGGATAGATAGAGTGAACGTTCAAAGACTATTTCCTCGGGTGGATGGAGCTATTACAAGGGGGCATAACTATAGGGTTCGTGGTGGGAGATACAGGACGGATATCAGAGGTAGGTTCTTTATGCAGAGAGTGGTTGGGGTGTGGAATGGACTGCCTGCAGTGATAGTGGAGTCAGACACTTTAGAAACATTTAAGCGGTTATTGGATAGGCACATGGAGCACACCAGGATGATAGGGAGTGGGATAGCTTGATCTTGGTTTCAGATAAAGCTCGGCACAACATCGTGGGCCGAAGGGCCTGTTCTGTGCTGTACTGTTCTATGTCTATGTTCTATGTTCTGTATCTAACCCCGTGCTGTACCTGTCCTGGGTGTGTTTGATGGGGACAGTGTAGAGGGAGCTTTACTCTGTATCTCACCCCGTGCTGTACCTGTCCTGGGAGTGTTTGATGGGGACAGTGTAGAGTGAGCTTTACTCTGTATCTCACCCCGTGCTGTACCTGTCCTGGGAGTGTTTGATGGGGGACAGTGTAGAGGGAGCTTTACTCTGTATCTAACCCTGTGTTGTACCTGTCCTGGGAGTGTTTGATGGGGGGACAGTGTAGAGGGAGCTTTACTCTGTATCTAACCCTGTGCTGTACCTGTCCTGGGAGTGTTTGATGGGGACAGTGTAGAGGGAGCTTTACTCTGTATCTAACCCCGTGCTGTACCTGTCCTGGGAGTGTTTGATGGGGACAGTGTAGAGGGAGCTTTACTCTGTATCTCACCCCGTGCTGTACCTGTCCTGGGAGTGTTTGATGGGGACAGTGTAGAGGGAGCTTTACTCTGTATGAAATAGGATAGAAAGGGTCGAGAACTTCAAGTTTTTAGGTGTCCAGATCACCAACAACCTGTCCTGGTCCCCCCCACGCCGACACTATAGATAAGAAAGCCCCACCAACGCCTCTACTTTCTCAGGAGACTAAGGAAATTTGGCGTGTCCGCTAAAACTCTCACCAACTTTTACAGATGCCCCATAGAAAGCATCCTTTCTGGTTGTATCACAGCTTGGTCTGGGGCTCCTGCTCTGCCCAAGACCGCAAGGAACTACAAAAGGGTCGTGAATCTAACCCAATCCATCACGCAAACCCAGCCTCCCATCCACTGACTCTGTCTACACTTCCCGCTGCCTCGGGGAAAAGCAGCCAGCATAATCAAGGACCCCCCCACGCACCCCGGACATTCTCTCTTCCACCTTCTTCCGTCGGGAAATAGATACAAAAGTCTGAGGTCACGTACCGACCGACTCAAGAACAGCTTCTTCCCTGCTGCTGCCGTCAGACTTTTGAATGGACCGACCTCGCATTGAGTTGATCTTTCTCTACACCCCTAGCTGTGACTGTAACATTACATTCTGCACCCTCTCCTTTCCTTCACTGAATCCTTCAATGCACAAAGAGGCCATTCAGCCCATCGAGTCTGTACCGACCACAATCCCACCCAGGTCCTATCCCCATCACCCCATGCATTTACCCTAGCTAGTCCCCCTCACACTAAGGGACAATTTAGCATGGCCAATCCACCTAACCTGCGCATCTTTGGACACTAAGGGACAATTTAGCATGGCCAATCCACCTAACCTGCACATCTTTGGACACTAAGGGACAATTTAGCATGGCCAATCCACCTCACCTGCGCATCTTTGGACACTAAGGGACAATTTAGCATGGCCAATCCACCTCACCTGCACATCTTTGGACACTAAGGGACAATTTAGCATGGCCAATCCACCTAACCTACACATCTTTGGACACTGAGGGAGAATTTAGCATGGGCAATCCACCTAACCTACACATCTTTGGAGTGGGGGAGGAAACCCACGCAGACATGGGGAGAACATGCAGACTCCACACAGACAGTGACCCAAGGCCCGAATTGAACCCGGGTCCCTGGCACTGAGGCAGCAGTGCTAACTACTGTGCCACTGCTCTGCCACAAGGCATGGGCCATTCCTTCTCTATGAACAGCATGCTTTGTCTGCATAGCGTGCAGGAAACAATACTTTTCACTGTATACGAATACATGTGACAATAACAAATCAAATCAAATCAATACCCATCTGATCCACTAATGTCCTTTACGGAGGGAAATCTGCTGTCCTTACCTGGCCTGGTCTACCTGTTCCTCCAGAGCCACAGCAATGCTAAGCGACTCTGGAGATGGGCAGCCAGCGATGCTCACATGACCCATGAATGAATAAAGAAAACCCAACAGAAGACCTCATTGCCGCAAAGCATCAGTTGTGCAATGTGGTTGACTCTCGACTGCCCTCCATGGGGCAACTAGGAATGGGCAATAAACGCTGGCCCAGCCAGCGATGCCCATGTCCCATGAATGAAAGAGAGAAATCTGCTGTCCTCACCCGGCCGGGCCTACAGGTGACTCCAGATCCACAACAATGTGGCTAAATCTGAGGTAATGCATTTCGGAAGGTCTAATACAGATAGGAAATATACAGTAAATGGCAGAACCCTTAAGAGTATTGATAGGCAGAGGGATCTGGGTGTACAGGTACACAGGTCACTGAAAGTGGCAACGCAGGTGGAGAAGGTAGTCAAGAAGGCATACGGCATGCTTGCCTTCACCGGCCGGGGTATTGAGTTTAAACATTGGCAAGTCATGTTGCAGCTTCATAGAACCTTAGTGAGGCCGCACTTGGAATATAGTGTTCAATTCTGGTCGCCACTCTACCAGAAGGATGTGGAGGCTTTGGAGAGGGTACAGAAAAGATTTACCAGGATGTTGCCTGGTTGGAGGGCATTAGCTATGAGGACAGGTTGGAGAAACTTGGTTTGTTCTCACTGGAGCGACGGAGGTTGAGGGGAGACCTGATAGAAGTCTACAAGATTATGAGGGGCATGGACAGAGTGGATAGTCAGAAGCTTTTTCCCCCAGGGTGCAAGAGTCAATTACTAGGGGGGGCACAGGTTTAAGGTGCGAGGGGCAAGGTTTAAAGGAGATGCACGAGGCAGATTTTTTACACAGAGAGTGGGGGGTGCCTGGAACTCGCTGCCGGGGGAGGAGGGAGTGGAAGCGGATACGGTCGTGAGTTTTAAGGGGCGTCTGGACAAGTACATGAATAGGATGGGAATAGAGGGATATGGTCCCCGGAAGGGTAGGGGGTTTGAGTTCAGTCGGGGCAGAATGGTCGGTGCAGGAGGGCCGAAGGGCGTGTTCCTGTGCTGTAATTCTCTTTGTTCTTTGTTTGTCTTTGTAAATTTTAAACCCCCTCCGGGATGGCTAATAAAGGCCTGGCAAAGCAACACATTGAAAAAGTCACGCGCTATTTTACATCTAAAGTTTATTCATAGGTTTCAATTTCAGAGAATCAGGCAGCATCCCTCTCCCTCCCCTCCCCCTCCCTCTCCCTCCCCTCCCTCTCCCTCCCCTCCCTCTCCCTCCCCTCCCTCTCGCTCCCCTCCCTCTCCCTCCCCTCCCTCCTCCGCCCAACCGCAACACAACATGGTGGCAGCGAGGCCTAGTGCACGACGAGGAACCGGACGTAGGTGTAGAGTTCTTCATCAATCACCGCCCAGAAAACGTCAGGCAGGAGCGTGAGAATGACAAAAAAACCACAACCACCAGGTGAAGGCTCAGGATGATTTGGAAGAACAGGACGAGATAGGGGGGAGGTGGAACCACTTGCGATTTATCACCCATCTTCATCACCAGGTCCAAGACAGACGGACTCTCCCCAGTCGCCGAGGCTCCAAGCGTCTCCAAGGGATCCTGGTCCTCTGCGGAGGGGGGGGTGGAAGGAGGGAGAGAGGAGAAATCATAAGACCATCAGACACAGGAACAGAATGAGGCCACTCGGCCCATCGAGTCTGCTCCGCCATTCAATCATGGCTGATATTTTTCTCATCCCCATTCTCCTGCCTTTTCCCCATAACCCCCGATCCCCTTATTAATCAAGAACCTATCTATCTCTGTCTTAAAGACACTCAATGACCCGGCCTCCACAGCCTTCTGCGGCAAAGAGTTCCACACATTCACCACTCTCTGGCTGGAGAAATTCCTCCTCATCTCTGTTTCAAAGGATCGTCCCTTTAGCCTGAGGTTGTGCCCTCTGCTTGTAGTTTTTCCTAACAGTGGAAACATCCTCCCCACGTCCACTCTATCCAGGCCTCGCAGTATCCTGTAAGTTTCAATAAGATCACCCCCTCATCCTTCTAAACTCCCAACGAGTACAGACCCAGAGTCCTCAACCGTTCCTCATACGACAAGCTCTTCATTCCAGGGATCATTCTTCTGAACCTCCTCTCGAAACTTTTGTATCTCTCCCCTCTCACCTTAAACCTATGCCCTCTAATTTTAGACTGCCCTACCTTTGGGAAAAGATGTTGACTATCTAGCTGATCTGTGCCCCTCATTATTAAGTTAGTAAGTAGTGGATGGTTGGTAAGTTTGCAGATGACATCAAGATTGGTGGCATAGTGGACAGTGAAGAAGGTTATCTCGGACTGCAACGGGATCTTGATCAGTTGGGCCAGTGGGCTGACGAATGGCAGATGGAGTTTATTTTGATAAATGCGAGGTGATGCATTTTGGTAGATTGAACCAGGGCAGGACTTACTCAGTTAATGGTAGGGCATTGGGGAGAGTTACAGAACAAAGAGATCTAGGGGTACATGTTCATAGCTCCTTGAAAGTGGAGTCACAGGTGGACAGAGTGGTGAAGAAGGCATTCGGCATGCTTGGTTTCATCGGTCAGAACATTGAATACAGGAGTTGGGACGTCTTGTTGAAGTTGTACAAGACATTGGTAAGGCCACACTTGGAATACTGTGTACAGTTCTGGTCATCCTATTATAGAAAGCATATTATTAAACTAGAAAGAGTGCAGAAAAGATTTACTAGGATGCTACCGGGACTTGATGGATTGAGTTATAAGGAGAGGCTGGATAGACTGGGACTTTTTTCCCTGGAGTGTAGGAGGCTGAGATCAGCAAAGATCAGCCATGATCTTAGTGAATGGCGGGGCAGGCTCGAGGGGCCAGATGGCCCACTCCTGCTCCCAGTTCTTATGATTGAAAGGGACTAACTAAAGAAATCCAACATCGAGACAAGTTGAAAGGAAAGGTGAACCATTTCACACAAAGGTCAGAAGATTGGGCAGAATATCAGGAACGGTGAAAGAATGGCAGAGATTAACAAGGGTTCATGAGAAAACAGGCCTGAAATGTTCGAGAAAAAAGAGTTGCCGCAGATACTTGAAAAGGGGAAGAGTTAGTAAACTCGCTGGCTCCTCCCTGCCATCTCTGAGGGAGCCTGGCTCCCTTCCAGCTGGCACAGTGGGGTTAGTACCGCTGCCTCACAGCGCCAGGGGACCCGGGTTCGATTCCTGGCTCGGCTCACTGTCTGTGCGGACGTTCTTCCCCCCGTGTCTGCGTGGGTTTCCTCCGGGTTTCCTCCCACAGTCCGGAAGACGCGCTGGTTAGGCGCTAGGTTCTCCCTCAGTGTAACCTGAACAGGCGCCGGAGTGTGGCGGCTCGGGGGTTTTCACAGTAACTTCATCGCAGTGTTAATCTCAGCCTACTTGTGGCACTGATGAATAAACTTTAGATTCCGTCCAATTGGGAATTGGAAGAAGGCAAACGGCACGCTTGCCTTCATCGGCCGGGGGATTGAGTACAAGAGTTGGGGAATCATGTTGCAGCTATATAAAACCTGGGTTAGGCTGCATTTGGAGTATTGCGTGCAGTTCTGGTCACCACACTCCCAGCAGGAAGTGGAAGCTTTGGAGGGAGTGCAGAGAAGGTTCACCAGGATGTTGCCTGGTCCCGAGGGTGTTGGCGATGAGGAGAGGTTGGATAAACTAGGATTGTGTCCACTGGGAAGACGGAGGCTGAGGGGAGACCTGATAGAGGGGCTACAAAATGATGAGAGGCACAGACAGGGTGGATAGTCAGAGGCCTTTTCCCCAGGGTGGGAGTGTCAGTTACAAGGGGGAGCACAGGTTCTAGGTGAGAGGGGAAAGTTTAAGGGAGATGTACGGGGGAGGTTTTTCATGCAGAGAGAGAGTGGTGGGTGCCTGGAACGCGCTGCCAGAGGGGGTGGGGGAAGCAGGAACATTAGCAACATTTAAGAGGCATCTGGATGGGTGCGTGATTAGGGAGGGGAGAGAGGGATACATAGAACATAGAACATAGAACAGTACAGCACAGAACAGGCCCTTCGGCCCACAATGTTGTGCCGAGCTTTATCTGAAACCAAGATCAAGCTATCCCACTCCCTACCATCCTGGTGTGCTCCATGTGCCTATCCAATAACCGCTTAAATGTTCCTAAAGTGTCTGACTCCACTATCACTGCAGGCAGTCCATTCCACACCCCAACCACTCTCTGCCTAAAGAACCTACCTCTGATATCCTTCCTATATCTCCCACCACGAACCCTATAGTTATGCCCCCTTGTAATAGCTCCATCCACCCGAGGAAATAGTCTTTGAACGTTCACTCGATCTATCCCCTTCATCATTTTATAAACCTCTATTAAGTCTCCCCTCAGCCTCCTCCGCTCCAGAGAGAACAGCCCTAGCTCCCTCAACCTTTCCTCATAAGACCTACCCTCCAAACCAGGCAGCATCCTGGTAAATCTCCTCTGCACTCTTTCCAGCGCTTCCACATCCTTCTTATAGTGAGGTGACCAGAACTGCACACAATATTCCAAATGTGGCCTCACCAAGGTCCTGTACAGTTGCAGCATAACCCCACGGCTCTTAAACTCCAACCCCCTGTTAATAAAAGCTAACGCACGATAGGCCTTCTTCACAGCTCTATCCACTTGAGTGGCAACCTTTAGAGATCTGTGGATATGGACCCCAAGATCTCTCTGTTCCTCCACAGTCTTCAGAACCCTATCTTTGACCCTGTAATCCACATTAAAATTAGTCCTACCAAAATGAATCACCTTACATTCATCAGGGTTAAACTCCATTTGCCATTTTTCAGCCCAGCTTTGCATCCTATCTCTGTCTCTTTGCAGCCTACAACAGCCCTCCACCTCATCCACTACTCCACCAATCTTGGTGTCATCAGCAAATTTACTGATCCACCTTTCAGCCCGATACAGACCGAGTAAGGGCTGGAGGTTATGAAGGAGGTTATGTTGAATTTATACCAGACTCTAGTTCGACCTCAAGTGGGGTATTATGTACAGTTCCGGGTACCACACTATCGGAAAGGTGTGAATGCATTGGAGAGAGCGCGGGAGAGGTTTACAAGAATGGTTCTGGTGACGAGGAACTTCCGTGGCAAAGACAGTTTCGGGAGGGTTGATGGGGATAGTGCGGTGGATGCAGTTTACATGGACTTCCCAGACTCTTCTCCTGGGACGTGAGCCAACTGGCAGGAGGTGCGGGAGTCTGGGGTGGAGCAGAGGGGGGGGAGGGGCACTGTTCACACCAGGGGGAGGGTTGTGTGAGGGGAGGGAGAGAAACCATTCACACCCCGTGGGGGTGGGGAGGAAGGAGAAACTGTTCACACCGGGATGGGAGTGGGGGAACAGGGGAGGAGGAGAAACTGGGGAGGGGAGAGGGGAGAGAATGATCAGGGACACAGATTGACGGGTGAGCAAAGCCATGGGGATGCAGGGCAGAGACTTTTTCACATGGCGAGGGGTCGGGTTCTGGAAGGCACTGTCTGACAGCGCGGCGGAGACCGGATTGATCAGGGATTCCCAGAGCGAGCGGAATCACTCTGGGGGAAAGGGAGGGGCGAGGGGTCGGGTTCTGGAAGGCACTGTCTGACAGCGCGGTGGAGACCGGATTGATCAGGGATTCTCAGAGCGAGCGGGAACACTCTGGGGGAAAGGGAGGGGTGAGGGGTCGGGCGAGGGGTCGGGTTCTGGAAGGCACTGTCTGACAGCGCGGGGGAGACCGGACCGATCGGGGAGTCCCAGAGCGAGCGGGATCACTCTGGGGGAAAGGGAGGGGTGAGGGGTTGGGGTCTGGAAGGCATTGTCTGACAGCGCGGGGGAGACCGGATCGATTGGGGAGTCCCAGAGCGAGCGGGTTCACTCTGGGGGAAAGGGAGGGGTGAGGGGTCGGGCGAGGGGTCGGGTTCTGGAAGGCACTGTCTGACAGCGCGGGGGAGACCGGACCGACTGTGGGGGGTCCCAGAGAAAGTGGGCTCACTCTGGGGGAAAGGGAGGGGTGAGGGGTCGGGTGAGGAGTCAGGTTCTGGAAGGCACTGTCTGACAGCGCGGTGGAGACCGGATCGATTGGGGAGTCCCAGAGCGAGCGGGGTCACTCTGGGGGAAAGGGAGGGGTGAGGGGTCGGGCGAGGGGTTGGGGTCTGGAAGGCACTGTCTGACAGCGCGGTGGAGACCGGATCGATCGGGGAGTCCCAGAGCGAGCGGGATAACTCTGGGGGAAAGGGAGGATGTGGGGAGGCGTTACCGGGGGAGAAGGAGGTGGAACGAGTGAATAACTCATTCACACAGACGGGGCAGAGACGATGGACCTAAACCTCGTTCTGTACTGTAACTATTCTGGGATTCTGACTCTGTCTCTGTGTCTCTCACTCTCTGTCTCTCTCCCTGTCTCACTCTCCTTCTGTCTCTCTCTATCTCTGTCTCTCTCTATCTCTGTCTCTCTCTATCTCTGTCTCTATCTTTCTCTGTCTCTGACTCTCTCTCTCTGTCTGTCTCTCTCTCTCTCTCTGTCTCTCTGTCTGTCTCTCTCTCTCTGTCTCTCTGTGTGTGTGTGTGTCTCTCTCTCTCTCTGTCTCTCTCTCTGTCTCTCTGTCTCGGTCTCTCTCTCTCTGTCTCTCTCTCTCTCTCGGTCTCTGTCTGTCTCTGTCTCTCTCTCTCTCTCTGTCTGTCTCTCTCTCTGTCTCTCTCTCTCTCTCTCTCTGTCTCTCTCTCTCTCTGTCTCTCTCTCTGTCTCTCTCTGTCTGTCTCTTTCTCTCTGTCTCTCTCTCTGTCTCTTTCTCTCGGTCTCTCTGTCTCTGTCTGTCTCTCTGTCTGTGTCTCTCTGTCTCTGTCCCTCTGTCTGTCTCTCTGTCTGTCTCTGCCTCTCTGTCTGTCTCTGTCTCTCTGTCTGTCTCTGTCTGTCTCTCTGTCTCTTTCTCTCTGTCTCTGTCTGTCTCTCTGTCTGTGTCTCTCTGTCTGTCTCTGTCTGTCTCTGTCTCTCTCTGTCTCTCTCTCTCTGTCTCTGTCTCTCTGTCTGTGTCTCTCTGTCTGTCTCTGTCTCTCTCTGTCTCTCTCTGTCTCTGTCCCTCTGTCTGTCTCTCTGTCTGTCTCTGCCTCTCTGTCTGTCTCTGTCTCTCTGTCTGTCTCTGTCTGTCTCTCTGTCTCTTTCTCTCTGTCTCTGTCTGTCTCTCTGTCTGTGTCTCTCTGTCTGTCTCTCTCTGTCTCTGTCTCTCTCTGTCTGTCTCTCTCTGTCTGTGTCTCTCTGTCTGTGTCTCTCTGTCTCTGTCTCTCTCTGTCTCTCTGTCTGTCTCTGTCTGTCTCTGTCTCTCTCTGTCTCTGTCTCTCTGTCTGTGTCTCACCTGCCTGAACCTCCCTCTGTTTCACACGTACAGCCGCAGTCCCAGTCAGTACCGATATCAGGATTAGGGCTCGGAGCCAGACTCTCCCTCCGTCTGCCTCCATTCGGCTGTGGTAGACAGTCTGGTTTGGGGGGAAAGGGGTTGGGGAGAGGGGGGTCTCTCTGGAAGCCCCACCCCCCAGGGAGGGGGAGGGGCCTGTCACCATGGCCACATCCACACCCCTGTGACATCACAGTGCCCGGCCCCTGTGACCTCACAAATGGGGTCAGCCAATCAGCTGCCAGGAGACCAGCCAATGGTGAAGGAGCCCAGTGCACGCGCTCCCTTTGGTCGGACTGGACTGGGGGCAACGGACCTGGGGGGGAGGGGACACAGATTGAGGGCAAGAGTACAACACGCCAACACCAACACGCCAATGTCAACACGTCAACACGTCAATGTCAACACGCCAACGCCAACACGCCAATGTCAACACGTCCACATGCCAACACCAACACACCAACGCCAACACACCAATGTCAACAGGCCAATGCCAACACGCCAACACCAACATGTCAATGTCAACACGTCAATGTCAGCCTGTCAGATATAGCACCTACATGCCAACACCAACACACCAATGCCAACACACCAATGCCAACAGACCAACGCGAACACCAGCATGCCAATGTCAACACGCCAATCTCAACATGCCAACACCAGCACGCCAACACCAACACACCAATGTCAACATGTCAACACCAACACGCCAATGTCAACACGCCAATGCCAACTCACCAACACCAACATGCCAACGCCAACATGTCAATGTCAGCACGTCAATGTCAGCATGTCAAATATAGCACCTACATGCCAACACCAACACGTTAACAGCAACACATCAAGACTAACACATGAGCACCAACGTGACAATGCCGACCCATCTGTGCCAACCCACCAACACTGGGCAGTTGGAATCTCCGCTCAAAGGGCAGGGCAGCTATCAGGCCGGTCGACTGGGGTAGGAATCGCAGGCCAGACGGACAGCCAATCCTCGGGGAGCCCGGGGAAGAATGTCTGACCCGCACCGCGATGTACAAAACTGAGACGGGGGGCACAGACTGCTGGTGCTCTCCCTCTCTCGGGGATTTTATTGTGAACTGTGCGGGGGTTGGGACTGGCGGTGGGGTGGGAGGGTGTGGGGGATGAAGCCTCCCCCTCTCCGCGGGAGGTCAGCATGCCAAGGTGTGCAGGGCCAGCTGGGTGATATCGTAACCCTCCAGCCAGTTCCAGAGCAGTCCAGCCAAATCGTACCGCAGCAGGAAGAGGAGGAGGTCCATCATCTGGGAGACCACAGCGACGCCAAACAGCGGGAAGAGGCCGGACCGGTATTCAGGCCCCGACAAACCAACCAGGGAGGAGATTAGGCACAGAGCATTCAAATCCTCTTCAGAGTTCAGAGTCCAGAATCGTTGGAAAATCCGCTGTGTTCCTGGAGGACGGACAGGTACAGCACGGGGTTAGATACAGAGTAAAGCTCCCTCTACACTGTCCCCATCAAACACTCCCAGGACAGGGACAGCACGGGGTTAGAAACAGAGTAAAGCTCCCTCTACACTGTCCCCATCAAACACTCCCAGGACAGGGACAGCACGGGGTTAGATACAGAGTAAAGCTCCCTCTACACTGTCCCCCATCAAACACTCCCAGGACAGGTACAGCACGGGGTTAGATACAGAGTAAAGCTCCCTCTACACTGTCCCCATCAAACACTCCCAGGATAGGTACAGCACGGGGTTAGATACAGAGTAAAGCTCCCTCTACACTGTCCCCATCAAACACTCCCAGGACAGGGACAGCACGGGGTTAGATACAGAGTAAAGCTCCCTCTACACTGTCCCCATCAAACACTCCCAGGACAGGTACAGCACGGGGTTAGATACAGAGTAAAGCTCCCTCTACACTGTCCCCCATGAAACACTCCCAGGACAGGTACAGCACGGGGTTAGATACAGAGTAAAGCTCCCTCTACACTGTCCCCATCAAACACTCCCAGGACAGGTACAGCACGGGGTTAGATACAGAGTAAAGCTCCCTCTACACTGTCCCCATCAAACACTCCCAGGACAGGTACAGCACGGGGTTAGATACAGAGTAAAGCTCCCTCTACACTGTCCCCCATCAAACACTCCCAGGACAGGTACAGCACGGGGTTAGATACAGAGTAAAGCTCCCTCTACACTGTCCCCATCAAACACTCCCAGGACAGGTACAGCACGGGGTTAGATACAGAGTAAAGCTCCCTCTACACTGTCCCCCATCAAACACTCCCAGGACAGGTACAGCACGGGGTTAGATACAGAGTAAAGCTCCCTCTACACTGTCCCCCATCAAACACTCCCAGGACAGGTACAGCACGGGGTTAGATACAGAGTAAAGCTCCCTCAACACTGTCCCCCATCAAACACTCCCAGGACAGGTACAGTACGGGGTTAGATACAGAGTAAAGCTCCCTCTACACTGTCCCCATCAAACACTCCCAGGACAGGTACAGCACGGGGTTAGATACAGAGTAAAGCTCCCTCTACACTGTCCCCCATCAAACACTCCCAGGACAGGTACAGCACGGGGTTAGATACAGAGTAAAGCTCCCTCTACACTGTCCCCATCAAACACTCCCAGGACAGGTACAGCACGGGGTTAGATACAGAGTAAAGCTCCCTCTACACAGTCCCCATCAAACACTCCCAGGACAGGTACAGCACGGGGTTAGATACAGAGTAAAGCTCCCTCTACACTGTCCCCATCAAACACTCCCAGGACAGGTACAGCACGGGTTAGATACAGAGTAAAGCTCCCTCTGCACTGTCCCCATCAAACACTCCCAGGACAGGTACAGCACGGGGTTAGATACAGAGTGAAGCTCCCTCTACACTGTCCCCATCAAACACTCCCAGGACAGGTACAGCACGGGGTTAGATACAGAGTAAAGCTCCCTCTACACTGTCCCCATCAAACACTCCCAGGACAGGTACAGCACAGGGTTAGATACAGAGTAAAGCTCCCTCTACACTGTCCCCATCAAACACTCCCAGGACAGGTACAGCACGGGGTTAGATACAGAGTAAAGCTCCCTCTACACTGTCCCCCATCAAACACTCCCAGGACAGGTACAGCACGGGGTTAGATACAGAGTAAAGCTCCCTCTACACTGTCCCCCATCAAACACTCCCAGGACAGGTACAGCACGGGGTTAGATACAGAGTAAAGCTCCCTCTACACTGTGCCCCATCAAACACTCCCAGGACAGGTACAGCACGGGGTTAGATACAGAGTAAAGCTCCCTCAACACTGTCCCCCATCAAACACTCCCAGGACAGGTACAGCACGGGGTTAGATACAGAGTAAAGCTCCCTCTACACTGTCCCCATCAAACACTCCCAGGACAGGTACAGCACGGGGTTAGATACAGAGTAAAGCTCCCTCTACACTGTCCCCCATCAAACACTCCAAGGACAGGTACAGCACGGGGTTAGATACAGAGTAAAGCTCCCTCTACACTGTCCCCATCAAACACTCCCAGGGACAGGTACAGCACGGGGTTAGATACAGAGTAAAGCTCCCTCTACACTGTCCCCATCAAACACTCCCAGGACAGGTACAGCACGGGGTTAGATACAGAGTAAAGCTCCCTCTACACTGTCCCCATCAAACACACCAGGACAGGTACAGCACGGGGTTAGATACAGAGTAAAGCTCCCTCTACACTGTCCCCATCAAACACTCCCAGGACAGGTACAGCACGGGGTTAGATACAGAGTAAAGCTCCCTCTACACTGTCCCCATCAAACACTCCCAGGACAGGTACAGCACGGGGTTAAATACAGAGTAAAGCTCCCTCTACACTGTCCCCATCAAACACTCCCAGGACAGGTACAGCACGGGGTTAGATACAGAGTAAAGCTCCCTCTACACTGTCCCCATCAAACACTCCCAGGACAGGTACAGCACGGGGTTAGAAACAGAGTAAAGCTCCCTCTACACTGTCCCCCATCAAACACTCCCAGGACAGGTACAGCACGGGGTTAGATACAGAGTAAAGCTCCCTCTACACTGTCCCCATCAAACACTCCCAGGACAGGTACAGCACGGGGTTAGATACAGAGTAAAGCTCCCTCTACACTGTCCCCATCAAACACTCCCAGGACAGTTACAGCACGGGGTTAGATACAGAGTAAAGCTCCCTCTACACTGTCCCCATCAAACACTCCCAGGACAGGTACAGCACGGGGTTAGATACAGAGTAAAGCTCCCTCTACACTGTCCCCATCAAACACTCCCAGGACAGGTACAGCACGGGGTTAGATACAGAGTAAAGCTCCCTCTACACTGTCCCCATCAAACACTCCCAGGACAGGTACAGCACGGGGTTAGATACAGAGTAAAGCTCCCTCTACACTGTCCCCATCAAACACTCCCAGGACAGGTACAGCACGGGGTTAGATACAGAGTAAAGCTCCCTCTGCACTATCCCCATCAAACACTCCCAGGACAGGTACAGCACGGGGTTAGATACAGAGTGAAGCTCCCTCTACACTGTCCCCATCAAACACTCCCAGGACAGGTACAGCACGGGGTTAGATACAGAGTAAAGCTCCCTCTACACTGTCCCCATCAAACACTCCCAGGACAGGTACAGCACGGGGTTAGATACAGAGTAAAGCTCCCTCTACACTGTCCCCATCAAACGCTCCCAGGACAGGTACAGCACGGGGTTAGATACAGAGTAAAGCTCCCTCTACACTGTCCCCCATCAAACACTCCCAGGACAGGTACAGCACGGGGTTAGATACAGAGTAAAGCTCCCTCTACACTGTCCCCCATCAAACACTCCCAGGACAGGTACAGCACGGGGTTAGATACAGAGTAAAGCTCCCTCTACACTGTCCCCCATCAAACACTCCCAGGACAGGTACAGCACGGGGTTAGATACAGAGTAAAGCTCCCTCTACACTGTCCCCCATCAAATACTCCCAGGACAGGTACAGCACGGGGTTAGATACAGAGTAAAGCTCCCTCTACACTGTCCCCCATCAAACACTCCCAGGACAGGTACAGCACGGGGTTAGATACAGAGTAAAGCTCCCTCTACACTGTCCCCCATCAAACACTCCCAGGACAGGGACAGCACGGGGTTAGATACAGAGTAAAGCTCCCTCTACACTGTCCCCATCAAACACTCCCAGGACAGGTACAGCACGGGGTTAGATACAGAGTAAAGCTCCCTCTACACTGTCCCCATCAAACACTCCCAGGACAGGTACAGCACGGGGTTAGATACAGAGTAAAGCTCCCTCTACACTGTCCCCATCAAACACTCCCAGGACAGGTACAGCACGGGGTTAGATACAGAGTAAAGCTCCCTCTACACTGTCCCCATCAAACACTCCCAGGACAGGTACAGCACGGGGTTAGATACAGAGTAAAGCTCCCCCTACACTGTCCCCATCAAACACTCCCAGGACAGGTACAGCACGGGGTTAGATACAGAGTAAAGCTCCCTCTGCACTGTCCCCATCAAACACTCCCAGGACAGGTACAGCACGGGGTTAGATACAGAGTGAAGCTCCCTCTACACTGTCCCCATCAAACACTCCCAGGACAGGTACAGCACGGGGTTAGATACAGAGTAAAGCTCCCTCTACACTGTCCCCATCAAACACTCCCAGGACAGGTACAGCACGGGGTTAGATACAGAGTAAAGCTCCCTCTACACTGTCCCCATCAAACGCTCCCAGGACAGGTACAGCACGGGGTTAGATACAGAGTAAAGCTCCCTCTACACTGTCCCCCATCAAACACTCCCAGGACAGGTACAGCACGGGGTTAGATACAGAGTAAAGCTCCCTCTACACTGTCCCCCATCAAACACTCCCAGGACAGGTACAGCACGGGGTTAGATACAGAGTAAAGCTCCCTCTACACTGTCCCCCATTAAACACTCCCAGGACAGGTACAGCACGGGGTTAGATACAGAGTAAAGCTCCCTCTACACTGTCCCCCATCAAATACTCCCAGGACAGGTACAGCACGGGGTTAGATACAGAGTAAAGCTCCCTCTACACTGTCCCCCATCAAACACTCCCAGGACAGGTACAGCACGGGGTTAGATACAGAGTAAAGCTCCCTCTACACTGTCCCCCATCAAACACTCCCAGGACAGGTACAGCACGGGGTTAGATACAGAGTAAAGCTCCCTCTACACTGTCCCCATCAAACACTCCCAGGACAGGTACAGCACGGGGTTAGATACAGAGTAAAGCTCCCTCTACACTGTCCCCATCAAACACTCCCAGGACAGGTACAGCACGGGGTTAGATACAGAGTAAAGCTCCCTCTACACTGTCCCCATCAAACACTCCCAGGACAGGTACAGCACGGGGTTAGATACAGAGTAAAGCTCCCTCTGCACTGTCCCCATCAAACACTCCCAGGACAGGTACAGCACGGGGTTAGATACAGAGTGAAGCTCCCTCTACACTGTCCCCATCAAACACTCCCAGGACAGGTACAGCACGGGGTTAGATACAGAGTAAAGCTCCCTCAACACTATCCCCCATCAAACACTCCCAGGACAGGTACAGCACGGGGTTAGATACAGAGTAAAGCTCCCTCTACACTGTCCCCCATCAAACACTCCCAGGACAGGGACAGCACGGGGTTAGATACAGAGTAAAGCTCCCTCTACACTGTCCCCATCAAACACTCCCAGGACAGGTACAGCACGGGGTTAGATACAGAGTAAAGCTCCCTCTACACTGTCCCCATCAAACACTCCCAGGACAGGTACAGCACGGGGTTAGATACAGAGTAAAGCTCCCTCTACACTGTCCCCCATCAAACACTCCCAGGACAGGTACAGCACGGGGTTAGATACAGAGTAAAGCTCCCTCTACACTGTCCCCATCAAACACTCCCAGGACAGGTACAGCACGGGGTAGATACAGAGTAAAGCTCCCTCTACACTGTCCCCATCAAACACTCCCAGGACAGGTACAGCACGGGGTTAGATACAGAGTAAAGCTCCCTCTACACTGTCCCCATCAAACACTCCCAGGACAGGTACAGCACGGGGTTAGATACAGAGTAAAGCTCCCTCTACACTGTCCCCCATCAAACACTCCCAGGACAGGTACAGCACGGGGTTAGATACAGAGTAAAGCTCCCTCTACACTGTCCCCCATCAAACACTCCCAGGACAGGGACAGCACGGGGTTAGATACAGAGTAAAGCTCCCTCTACACTGTCCCCCATCAAACACTCCCAGGACAGGTACAGCACGGGGTTAGATACAGAGTAAAACTCCCTCTACACTGTCCCCATCAAACACTCCCAGGACAGGTACAGCACGGGGTTAGATACAGAGTAAAGCTCCCTCTACACTGTCCCCATCAAACACTCCCAGGACAGGTACAGCACGGGGTTAGATACAGAGTAAAGCTCCCTCTACACTGTCCCCCATCAAACACTCCCAGGACAGGGACAGCACGGGGTTAGATACAGAGTAAAGCTCCCTCTACACTGTCCCCCATCAAACACTCCCAGGACAGGTACAGCACGGGGTTAGATACAGAGTAAAGCTCCCTCTACACTGTCCCCATCAAACACTCCCAGGACAGGTACAGCACGGGGTTCGGTACCTATCGGGTATCTTCTTGCTTGAGACTGGACGTTGTTTTTCGTGTCAATGATTCCTTTGCACAGCATCATCAGTGATATGGAGATATATCCAACAATCTTCAACAGGAGCCATAGGTTTAATCTGTGCATTTCTCTCTCTCCCTCTCTGTGTCGCCCTCTCTCTCCTTCTTTCTCTGTCTGTCTCCTCTCTGTCTCTCTCTCTCTCTCACTGTGTCTCTCTGTCTCTCTGTATCTCTCTCTGTCTCTGTCTCTCTCTTTTTCTCTCTCTCTGCCTCTCGCTCTCTGCCTCGCTCTCTGTCTCACTCTATCTCTGTCTCTCTCTCTCTGTCTCTCTCTCTCTTTCTCTCTCTCTCTCTCTCTCTGTCTCTCTCTCTCGCTCTCTCTCTCCGTCTCTCTCTCTCTCTGTCTCTCTCTCTTTCTCGCTCTGTCTCTCTCTCTGTCTCTCTCTGTCTCTCTCTGTCTCTCTGTCTTTCTCTCTGTCTCTCTCTGTCTCTCTCTCTCTGTCTCTCTCTCTGTCTCTCTCTCTCTGTCTCTCTCTCTGTCTCTCTCTCTGTCTCTCGCTCTGTCTCTCTCTCTCTGTCTTTCTCTCTCTCTCTGTCGCTCACTCTGTCTCTCTGTCCTTTTTTCTCTTTCTCTCTGTCTCTCTCTTTCTCTGTCACTCTCTCATTCTTTCTCTCTCTGTCTCTCTGTTTGTGTCTCTCTGTCTCTCTCTGTCTGTCTCTCTGTCTCTCTCTCTCTCTTTCTCTCTCTCTCTCTCTGTCTGTCTCGCTCTGTCGCTCTCTCTCTTTCTGTTTCTGCCACTCTCTGTCTCTCCCTCCCTCTCTCTCTCGCTGTCTCTGTCTCTCTCTGTCTCAATGTCACTCTCTCTCTCTCTCTCTCTCTCTGTGTCGTTCAGGCAGTAGGTTTGAGTTGGACAGGGAGAGAGAAGGAAAGGGACTGAGTCCTTTCCTCCACCGTTGGCCTGTTAGGGGTTGTGACCTCGCTGACTGTATCTGCTTGTGATCTCACTCTGGGTCAGCAGGTCGGGTTCAAGCCCCCGGACACACCTGTCCACCGAGCAAATCTCCAACAGGTTGTCCCCCAACTCCCAGTACTAGCCTTTTGGTTTCGTGGAGGGGAGGTCGTGTCTCGCCAACTTGATCGGGTTTTTCGAGGAAGTGACGAAGATGATTGATGAGGGTAGGGCAGTGGATGTTGTCTACATGGACTTCAGTAAGGCCTTTGACAAGGCCCCTCATGGCAGACTGGTGCAGAAGGTGAAGTCGCATGAGATCAGAGGTGAGCTGACAAGGTGGATACAAAACTGGCTCGCTTGTTTTGTTTCTTAAAGACTTGATTATTTGTAAGTATTCGCATTCCAACCATTATTCATGTAAATTGAGTCTGTGTCTTTATAAGCTCTGTTTGTGAACAGAATTCCCACTCACCTGAAGAAGGGGCTAAGAGCTCCGAAAGCTTGTGTGGCTTTTGCCACCAAATAAACCTGTTGGACTTTAACCTGGTGTTGTTAAACTTCTTACTCGGTCAAAGAAGACAGAGGGTAGCAGTGGAAGGGTGTGTTTCTGAATGGAGGGCTGTGACAAGTGGTGTTCCTCAGGGTTCAGTGCTGGGACCTTTGCTGATTGTAAAATATATAAATGATTTGGAGGAAAATGTAACTTTTTTGATTTGATTTATTATTGTCACTGGGATACAGTGAAAAGTATTGTTTCTTGCGCGCTATACAGACAAAGCATACCGTTCATAGAGAAGGAAAGGAGAGGGTGCAGAATGTAGTGTTACAGTCACAGCTCGGGGTGTAGAGAAAGATCAACTTAATGCGAGGTCGGTCCATTCAAAAGTCTGACAGCAGCAGCAGGGAAGAAGCTGTTCTTGAGTCGGTCGGTACGTGACCTCAGACTTTTGTATCTTTTTCCCAATGGATAAATGGCAGAACCATAAAGGGTGTAGATACGCAGAGGGACCTGGGTGGACAAGTCCACAGATCCTTGAAGGTGACGTCACAGGTGGAGAGGGTGGTGAAGAAGGCATATGGCATGCTTGCCTTTATAGGACGGGGCATAGAGTATAAAAGTTGGGGTCTGATGTTGCAGATGTATAGAACGTTGGTTCGGCCGCATTTGGAATACTGCGCCCAGTTCTGGTCGCCACACTACCAGAAGGACGTGGAGGCTTTGGAGAGAGTACAGAGGAGGTTTACCAGGATGTTGCCTGGTATGGAGGGGCTTGGTTATGAGGAGAGATTGGGTAAACTGGGGTTGTTCTCACTGGAAAGACGGAGGATGAGGGGTGACCTAATAGAGGTGTATAAAATTATGAAAGGCATAGATAGGGTGAACGGTGGGAAGCTTTTCCCCGGGTCGGTGGTGACGTTCACGAGGGGTCATAGGTTCAAGGTGAGGCGGGGGGAGGTTTAACACGGATATCAGAAGGATGTATTTTACACAGAGGGTGGTGGGGGCCTGGAATGCGCTGCCGGGCAAGGTGGTGGAGGCGGACACACTGGGAATGTTTAAGACTTATCCAGACAGCCACATGAACGGAGTGGGAATGGAGGGATACAAAAGAATGGTCTAGTTTGGACCAGGGAGCGGCGCGGGCTTGGAGGGCCGAAGGGCCTGTTCCTGTGCTGTATTGTTCTTTGTTCTTTGTTCTCACCTCCCCATCTCTCTCTCTTCTCTCTCTCTCCCTCCCTCACCTCTCATCCCTCCCTCCTTCCCCCTCTCCTCTCTCTCCCTCCTCATCTCTCCATCCCTCTCTCCTCTGCCCTCTCTCCCCATCCCTCTGTCCCCATCCCTCTCTCCTCCTCTGCACTCTCCTCCCCATCCCCCTCTCCTTCCCCCTCTCTCCTTGTGAACCTTTGACTGTGCGGCCAAATTCCCCTCCAATTCGATTTTCAAGTTTGCTGACGACACCACCGTAGTGGGTCGGATCTCAAACAATGACGAGACAGAGTACAGGAATGAGATAGAGAATCTGGTGAACTGGTGCGGCAACAATAATCTCTCCCTCAATGTCAACAAAACAAAGGACATTGTCATCGACTTCAGGAAGTGTAAAGGAGAACATGCTCCTGTCTACATCAACGGGGACCAAGTAGAAAGGGTCGAGAGCTTCACGTTTTTAGGTGTCCAGATCACCAACAACCTGTCCTGGTCCCCCCCACGCCGACACTACAGTTAAGAAAGCCCCACCAACGCCTCTACTTTCTCAGAAGACTAAGGAAATTTGGAATGTCAGCTACAACTCTCACCAACTTTTGCAGATGCGCCATAGAAAGTATTCTTTCTGGTTGTATCACAGCTTGGTCTGGGGCTCCTGCTCTGCCCAAGACCGCAAGGAGCTACAAAGGATCGTGAATGTAGCCCAATTCATCACGCAAACCCAGCCTCCCATCCATTGACTCTGTCTACACTTCCCGCTGCCTCGGGGGGAAAAGCAGCCGGCATAATCAAGGACCCCACACACCCCGGACATTCTCTCTTCCACCTTCTTCCGTCGGGAAAAAGATACAAAAGTCTGAGGTCACGTACCGACCGACTCAAGAACAGCTTCTTCCCTGCTGCTGCCGTCAGACTTTTGAATGGACCTACCTCACATTAAGTTGATCTTTCTCTACACCCTAGCTATGACTGTAACACTACATCCTGCACTCTCTCCTTTCCTTCTCTATGAACGGTATGCTTTGTCTGTATCACGCGCAAGAAACAATACTTTTCACTGTATGTTATATGAGGAAGGATATATTGGCATTGGAGGGAGTGCAGAGAAGGTTCACCAGGTTGATACCGGAGATGAGGGGTTTGGATTATGAGGAGAGGCTGAGGAGATTGGGTTTGTACTCGTTGGAGTTTAGAAGGCTGAGGGGGGATCTTATGGAGAGTTATAAGATAATGCGGGGGCTGGATAGGGTGGAGGCGGAGAGATTCTTTCCACTTAGTAAGGAAGTTAAAACTAGAGGACACAGCCTCAAAATAAAGGGGGGTCGGTTTAAGACAGAGTTGAGGAGGAACTTCTTCTCCCAGAGGGTGGTGAATCTCTGGAATTCTCTGCCCACTGAGGTGGTGGAGGCTACCTCGCTGAATATGTTTAAATCACGGATGGATGGATTCCTGATCGGTAAGGGAATTAAGGGTTATGGGGATCAGGCGGGTAAGTGGTACTGATCCACTTCAGATCAGCCATGATCTTATTGAATGGCGGGGCAGGCTCGAGGGGCTAGATGGCCTACTCCTGCTCCTATTTCTTATGTTCTTATGTTCTTAATACATGTGACAATAATAAATCAAATCAAATCAAATCAAATCCCTCCATCTCCCTTTCCCTCTCTCTCCCTCCCCTTCTCTCTCTCCCAGTCTTCTCCCTATCCCTCTCTCCACTCATCCCCATCACTCTCTCCCCATCACCCCCCATCTCATTCCCATCCCTTCCTTTCCCTCTGCCCCTATCCCGCTCTCTCTCTCACACACTGTCTCTCTCTCTGTCTCTCCCACTGTCTCTCTGTGCCTCTCTCTCTCTCCCTATCTCTCTCTCTCTGTCCCTCTCTCTCTCTGTCTCTCTCTCTTGTCTCTGTCTCTCTCTCTCTCTCTGTCTCTCCCTCTCTCTGTCTCTCTCTCTCTCTCTCTGTCTCTCTCTCTCTCTCTCTGTCCCTCTCTTGTCTCTCTCTCTTGTCTCTGTCTCTCTCTCTCTCTGTTTCCTCTCTCTCTTTCTGTATCTCTCTCCTCTCTCTCTTTCTGTCTGTCTCTCTCTCTCCTCTCTCTCTTTCTGTCTCCTCTCTCTCTATCTCTCTGTCTCACTCTCTCTGTGTGTCTGTCTCTCTCTGTCTCTCTATCTCTCTCTCTCTCTCTCTATCTCTCTCTATCTCTTTTTGTCTCTCTCTCTCTCTTTGTCTCTGTCTCTCTCTCTGACTCTGTCTCTATTTCTCTGTCTCTCTCTGTCTCTCTCTCTTTCTCTCTCTCTCTGTCTCACTCTCTCTCTCTGTCTGTCTCTCTCTATCTCTCTCTCTCTCTCTCTATCTCTCTCTCTTTCTGTCTCTCTCTCTCTCTTTGTCTCTGTCTCTCTCTGTCTCCTCTCCCTCTCTGTGTGTCTCTCTCTGTCTCTCTCTTTCCCTCTCTCTCTGTCTCTCTCTCTCTCTCTCACACAGCATGCTGCTGTGCAGAGGGATCTGGGTGTCCTTGTGCAGGAATCTCAAGGAGTTGGACTTTGCACTTTGCGCTTTGGAAGAACAAACCAAAGTAGAACGTACAGGGTAAATGGTAGGACTCTGAAGAGTGCAGTTGAACAGAGGGATCTGGGAATACAGGTACAGAATTCCCTAAAAGTGACGTCACAGGTGGATAGGGTCGTAAAGAGTGCCTTTGGTACATTGGCCTTTATAAATCGGAGTATCGAGTATAAAAGTTGGAGTGTTATGGTAAGGTTATATAAGGCATTGGTGAGGCCGGATTTGGAGTATTGTGTTCAGTTTTGGTCACCTAGTTACAGGAAGGATGTAAATAAGGTTGAAAGAGTGCAGAGAAGGTTCACAAGGATGTTGCCGGGACTTGAGAAGCTGAGTTACAGAGAGAGATTGAATAGGCTGGGACTTTATTCCCTGGAGCGTAGAAGATTGAGGGGAGATTTGATAGAGGTGTATAAGATTTTGATGGGTATAGATAGAGTGAATGCAAGCAGGCTTTTTCCGCTGAGGCTGGGGGAGAAAAAAACCAGAGGGCATGGGTTAAGGGTGAAAGGAGAAAAGTTTAAAGGGAATATTAGGGGGGGCTTCTTCACGCAGAGAGTGGTGGGAGTGTGGAATGAGCTGCCGGATAAAGTGGTAAATACGGGGGTCACTTTTAACATTTAAGAAAAACTTGGACGGGTTCATGGATGAGAGGGGTGTGGAGGGATATGGTCCAAGTGCAGGTCAGTGGGACTAGGCAAAAAATGGTTCGGCACAGACAAGAAGGGCCAAAAGGCCTGTTTCTGAGCTGGAATTTTCTATGGTTCTATGGTTTTTTCTATGGTTTGCAGGTACAGCGGGTAATTAAGAAGGCAAATGGAATTTTGTCCTTCATTGCCAGAGGGATGGAGTTTAAAAACAGCGAGGTTATGTTGCAGCTGTATAAGGTGCTGGTGAGGCCACACCTGGAGTACTGGGTACAGTTTTGGTCTCCTTACTTGAGAAAGGATATACTGGCATTGGAGGGGGTGCAGAGGAGATTCACTAGGTTGATTCCAGAGTTGAGAGGGTTGGCTTATGAGGAGAGACTGAGTAGACTGGGGCTATACTCATTGGAATTCAGAAGAATGAGGGGAGATCTTATAGAAACATATAAGATTCTGAAGGGAATAGATAAGATAGAAGCAGGGAAGTTGTTTCCACTGGCGGGTGAAACTAGAACTCGGGGGCATGGCCTCAAAATAAAGGGGAGCAGATTTGGGACTGAGTTGAGGAGGAACTTCTTCACACAAAGGGGTTGTGAATCTGTGG
>NW_027592047.1:0-64752 GCF_964213995.1 Mustelus asterias
TCTCTGTGCGTGTGTGTCCGTGAGTGTGTGTTTGTGTCTCTGTGTGTGTGTGTGTCCGTGAGTGTCTGTGTGCCTCTCTCTTTGTCTGTGTGTGTGTGTGTTTGTGATGATCTGTTTGAGTGGGGGAGCAGGCTCGATGGGTCAAATGGCCTCCAACTGCACATATTTGAGATTCAAATACATTGACACACATACACACACACAGACACACACACAGAGACACACACACACACAGACACACACACACACACACAGACACAAACACACACAGACACAAACAGACACACACACAGACCCACACACACAGACACACACACACAGACACACAGACAGACACAGACACACACACACAGACAGACACACACACAGACAGACACACACACACAGAGAAAGATATACACAGTATTGACATATTTATTGACCATTTAATGTGACTGAATGCTACACATCCTGGTTTGCCGATGACACAAAACATTAGACAGCATTGTAAGCAGCGTAGCTGGAAACATCACATTGCAAAGAGTTATTCATATTTTGTACATGGACAAAACTGGTGGAGAGGTTTCAGTGCAGGGAAATGTAAACTGACACAACTTAGATTTAAAAGGGATAGAACAGCGTACTTTAATAAATGATGAAATGACAGAAACAGTGGAAGCTCCAAATGTCCAGATATTTCACAGCTGGATTCACACAAAACACACAGCAATGGATCTGATATTGCGGAATTGTTGTAAATGTGGTTAATCTCAGTACGGAGGCTGTCTTCATGTTACAATGTTAATCTGATCACTCTCATCAAAACAGGATCAACATTTCTGTACAATGTGAGTGAATCATCAGCTCAAATAGTTCAGGTTCAATGTTTAAAATAACCAGTCAGTTTTCTGTGGCTGCTTTGGGAATGTCAGTGGAATGTAGTTCACAGTAAAGTGTGAACAATTGTATTGGGGAATAATTGGAAGCAGTTTCCATTGAGAGCTTCCTGCATTCTGGAAATGTGTGTGATCCATTCAGAGATAGGAAATGGACGGATGAATAAAGATGCAGTTTGTTGTGAATTACATGAGATTGTCTGCCTTGAAGATTCACAAGTTCCATGTGCTGAGAGAAAGGAATGATTAAACAATGTCGAGAATTCAAATCCTTCAGACAAGTGAAAAAGCAGGAGAACAACTGAATCCACAAACGCTGCCACAGACAGTATTCGAAGCTTCAACTTCATGTTTGAATGTGAAGGGCTGATTGAAATAAACAGGAGGCCACACTGGGATGCTGAGCAATTTGATTCCTGTTTTTCCTAAACTTCAAAATAAAAATCTGTGATGAAACATTCCTTGGACAGAGCAGAGGGAATTTTACTCTGTATTTAGCCCATTACAGTATTTGTGTTGGGAACATTTGATGAACAGTGCAGATGAAACATTATTCTTAACCGCTGGAATTTAAGTTGGGGGCTGATTTAATCAAACATTGAAAATAATGAGGGAAAGGGAGAGGCTGATAAAGAACAAGTTTTTTCTGCTGGCTGGGAGCTCCAGGATTTTGGAATATTTGAATGTTAACCTCAGTTTAGAATTTTAGAATTGTAGAAATGGAAACATTGCCAGATGTGGTGTGGAGTTAGTTTGAAACAATCTTCTGCAAATGGCTATTGATGCTCAGTCACTTGTTATTATTTTAAATCTGGGGTTGATAGATTTTCCTTAGTCCAAGGGGTTAAGAGACAGAGAGTTAGATCACAGATCAGCCAGGATCTTATTGAATATTGGAACAGGCTTTCAGGAAGATTGTTCCAGATTCCAAACACCCTCTTGATGAAGTGCTTTTCCTCACTTCACTTCTGATCCATTTCCCCATCATTTAGAATCTGTGCCCTCTAGTTCATGACCATCTCTTGAGAGGGAAGAGTTTCTCACTCTTTAACCCTTAGGATCTTGAATCTCTCTCTCAAGTCTCACCTCAGCCTTCTTTTCTCCAAGGAAAACAGTCACAACCTCTCCAATCTACCCTCGTAGCTACGGATCTTATTCCCTGGAATCATTCTTGTGAATCTCCTCTGCACTCTCTCCAATGTCTTCACATCCCTCCTCAAGTACGGTGCCCAGAACTGGGCGCAGTCTCCAGATGAGGCCTAACAAGTGTCTTATACAAGTTCAATATGAACTCCTTACTCTTGTCCTCAATTCCTCCATTAATAAAAGCTGGGATACCATATACTTCATTTACTGCTCTCTCAAAGTGCCCTGCCACCTTCACTGACGTATGTACATATTAGAATCATGGAATCCCTACAGTGCAGAAGGAGGCCATACAGCCCATCGAGCCTGCGCTGACAACATTCCCACCCAGGCCCTATCCCCGTGATGCAACGTATTTACCCTGATAATACCGGCATGAATTGAGAAATGGTTAACGGACAGAAAACAGAGCTGAGGTACAAATGGGTCATTTTCAGGGTGGCAGGCTGTGACCAGCGGCTTATCACAAGGATCAGTACTCGGGAGCCCAGCTATTCACAATCCATATCATTGATTTGGACGTTTGGGATCAAATGTAATATTTCCCAGTTTGCAGATGACATGAAAGCAGGTGGAAGTGTGAGTTGTGAGGAGGATGTAGACTCTTCAAGGGGTAGTGGGAGAGGCCGAATTAGTGGTGAAACCACACACGGAGTGTTGTGGACAGTTTTATCCTCTTACCTAAGGAAAGACATTCTTGTCCGAGAGGGACTTCAATGACATTTCACTGCATTAATTCCTGGGATGGAGGGATTGTCCTCTGAGGAAAGAAAATGGACTTTTACTTTATGCACTTGAGAAGCATGAGAGGTGACCTCATTCAAACTTGGACACTTCTTACAGGGCTCAGCAGGGTCGAGTCATAGAGGTTTACAGCATGGAAACGCGCTTTGGCCCAACTTGTCCATGCCGCCCAGTTTTTACCATTAAGCTAATCACAATTGCCTGTGTTTCGCCCATATCCCTCTATACCAATCTTACCCATGTAACTGTCTAAATGCTTTTTAAAACATAAAATTGTACCCGCCTCTACTACTACTCTGGCAGCTCATTCCAGACACTCACCACCCTCTGTGTGAAAAGAATTGCCCCTCTGGACCCTTTTGTATCTCTCCCCTCTCACCTTAAACCTATGCCCTCTAGTTTTAGACTCCCCTACCTTTGGGAGAAGATATTGACTATCTCGCTGATCTATGCCCCTCATTATTTTATAGACCTCTATAAAATCACCCCTCAGTCTTCTACGCTACAGGGAAAAAAGTCCCAGTCTGTGCAACCTCTCCTTAAAACCCAAACTATCATGTCCCGGTAGCATCCTAGTAAATCTTTTTTGCACTCTTTCTAGTTTAATAATATCCATTCTAAAATAGGGTGACCAGAACTGTACACAGTATTCCCAGCGTGGCCTTAACAATGTCTTGTACAACTCCAACAAGACGTCCCAACTCCTGTATTCAATGTTCTGACCAATGAAACCAAGCATGCTGAATGCCTTCTTCACCACTCTGTCCACCTGTGACTCCACTGTCAAGAAGCTATGAACCTGTACCCCGAGATCTCTTTGTTCTATAACTCTCCCCAACCCCCAAACATTAGCTGAGTAGATACAGGAAGGATGTTTCCATCAGTCTCTCCTGATAATGAACACCCCTCATCTCTGGTATCAACCTGGTGAACCTTCTCTGCACTCCCTCCAAGGCCAATATATCCTTCCGCAAATAAGGGGACCAATACTGCACACAGTATTCCAGCTGCGGCCTCACCAATGCCCTGTACAGATGCAGCAAGTCATCTCTGCTTTTATATTCTCTCCCCCTCGCGATAAATGCCAACATCCCGTTTGCCTTCTTGATCACCTGTTGCACCTGCAGACTGGGTTTTTGCATCTCATGCACAAGGACCCCCAGGTCCCTCTGCACAGCAGCATGTTGTAATTTTTTTCCATTTAGATAATAATCCAATTTACTATTATTTCCTCCAAAGTGAATAACCTCGCATTTGTCAACGTTATACTCCATCTGCCAGATCCTCGCCCACTCACTCAGCCTGTCCAAATCTCTCTGCAGACCTTCTACGCCCTCCACACGATTCACTTTTCCACTTATCTTTGTGTCGTCTGCAAACTTTGTTACCCTACACTCAATCCCCCTCCTCCAGATCGTCGATATAAATGGTAAATAGTTGAGGCCCCAGTACCGATCCCTGCGGCACGCCACTAGTTACCATCCGCCAACCAGAAAAGTACCCATTTATTCCGACTCTCTGCTTCCTGTGAGGAGGAATTTCTTCCCTCAGAGTTATAGAGTGGTGCAGTGAAGAAAAGGCCCTTCGACCCATTGAGTCTGCAGCAACAAGTAACTACCACTAAAGTTGTGCTCATCCAACTTTCCATCTCTTGTACCATATCTTTGAATGTTGTGATGTTTCAAGTGCTCATCCAAATGCTTTTGAAAGGTTGTAAGGTTTCCGACCTCCACTGCCTTCCCAGGCAGTACATTCCTGATTCCCATCACCCGCTGAGTGAATGTTTTTCTCAACTCTCCTCTGAATCTCCTGCCCTTTGCCCTAAAACTATGTCCCCTCATGATTGACCTCTCAACCAAGGGGAACAGCTGTTTCCTATTCACCCTGTCCATACCCCTCATAATCTTATACACCTCAATCAGCCTTCTCTGCTCTAAAGAAAACAATCCAAACCTATCCAGTCTCTCCTTATAGCTCAAATACTCCATCCCAGGCAACTTGCTGCTGAGCCTCCTCTGTACCCCCTCTAGTGCTATCATATCCTTCCTCTGGTGTGGTGACCAGATCTGCACACGGTACTCCAGCTGTGGCCTAACCAACGCTCTGTACAACTCCAACATTAACTCTTTGCTCTTCTACTCTGCGCCATGACTGATAAAAGCAAGTGTCTCATCTGCCTTCTTTACCACTTGATTCACCTGCTCTGCTGCCTTCAGGGATCTGTGAATAATTGCCCAAGATCCATATGTTCCTCTGAGCTTCCCAGTGTCCTGCAACTCATTAAATACTCCCTTGCCTTGTTACTGCTTCCAAAGTGCATCACCTCGCACCTATCAGGGTCAAATAACATCTGCCACTGCTCTGCCTATCTGACTAACCCAGCTATATCTTCCTGTAACCTACAACCTTCTTCACTATTAACCATCCTACCAATCTTGGTGTCATCTGGAACCTTGCTTATCATTGCCCCCACATTATCATCTGTCTCATTTATGTATAACAACAATAAGCCCCCCAGCACGGAGCCTTGTGGTGCATCACTGGACACCGGCCTCCAGCCACTCAAACAGCCTTCCAACGCCACCATTTGTGTCCAATTACTAAACCAGTTTCGGATCCATCTCGCCAAGTTTTCCTGAATTCCATGTGCTTCCAGGATGGTAAATCTTTGGAATTCCCTGTCCCAGGGGGCTGTGGAGGCTCAGTCATCGTTCACAGACTGAGATGGATAGGTTTCTACAGATTAAACATATTGCAAAGTTTCACCATCTGTGACCCCTTGTTCCAGCCTCACCCCCCACTCCACCCCGCCCCTCTCCCCACCCCCTCAGCCCCTCAGCTGGAGGAAACAACATCCCTGTATTCAGTCACTCCAGCCCGGTCAGAATTTATACATTTCAATTCGATCCCCTCTCATTCTTCGGAACTCCAGTGAATACAGGCCCAGTCGACTCAATCTCTCCTCATACGACAATCCTGCCATCCCAGGAATCAGTCTGGTGTGCCTCCGCTGCTCTCCCTCTATGGTAAGTGCAGCATTTCATAGTTACAGAGACAAAACCTGTACACAATATTCCAGGTGTGGTCTCACCGAGGGCCTGTACAGCTGCAGTAAGACATCCTTGCTCCTTTCCTCAAGTTCTCTTGCAATGAAGGCCAACATATCATTTGCCTTCCTAACTGTTTGCTGTAGCTGCATGCTTGCTTTCAGTCTCTGGTGTACTAGGACACCCAGGTCCCTTTGTATATCAACATTTCCCAATCTATCACCATTTAAATAATCCTCTGCCATTCTGCTTCTCTGTCCGAAGTAGTTAAATTCTCGTTTGTCCACGTTATACAGCATCTGCCGTGCATTTACCCATTCACTCAATTTTCTGAAGTCACTGTGAAACATTTTAACATCCTTCTCACTACTCACATTCCCAACAAGTTTCATGGCATCAGCAAACTTGGAAATATTATTTTTGGTTCCCTCATCCAAATCATTGGTGTACATCTCGTGTGTGTCTCAATGTCAGCTCGGAAACATGTACAGCACAATCCCATCCTGTTTCTGTCTCTCTATGGCTCTGTATCTGTATATATCTCTCTCTGAAATTAGAATAAAGAAAATTACAGCACAAGAACAGGCCCTTCGGCCCTCCAAGCCTGCACCAACCATGTGTGAACTAAAAACACCTCCCCTTCCAGGGACCAGATCCCTCTATTCCCATCCTATTCTTGTATTTCTCCAGACGCCCCTTAAAACTCATTATTGTATCTGCTTCCACTACCTCTCCCAGCAGCGAGTTCCAGGCACCACCACCCTCTGTGTAAAAAACTTGCCTCGTACGTCTCCTTTAAACCTTGTCCCTCGCACCTTAAACCTGTGCCCCCGAGTAATTGACTCTTCAACCCTCGGAAAAAGCTCCTGACTATCCACTCTGTCCATGCCTCTCATAATCTTGTAGACTTCTACCAGATCACCCCCCTTGCCTCTGTCATTCCAGTGAGAACAAACCAAGTTTCTCCAAACTCTCCTCATAGCTAATGCCCTCCATACCAGGCAACATCCTGGTAAATCTTTTCTGTACCCTCTCCAAAGCCTCCACATCCTTCTAGTAGTGTGGCAACCAGAATTGAACACTATATTCCAAGTGCGGCCTAACAATGGTTCTATAAAGCTGCAACATGGCTTGCCAATTTTTAAACTCAATGCGTGTGGCGTCAAAATTTTGCTTATTTCCTAAATAACACTGACAACATTTCAAAAGCGCTCCATTGTCGGTGAAACACTTTTGGAAACCCTAAAGCCATGAATAGTACTTTAGAAATGTCCATCCCCCAAGTTGCTGTGAGGACATTCAGAGTCAGTGTGTGACTTGGGTCAAAGATAGACCAGCGAGGTCTCTCCCTTAATGACATTGAGTGACTCTTTAGCTTTTTATGATGAGCAGAAACCTTTCATCTCTCTTGTGTCTAATTCATTCCAATTCTGTCCCTGACATTAATCAGTTGTGACTTTCTGTAGGAGCTGGAATGTTCTCTCTGGCGACAGAGAATCCATTGAGAGGAGAATCAGGTGTGACCTTTCTCTCCTGGAATCCATCTTTCCTGTTTGTGTCTTGTAGATTGTGTGTGGAGAGAGCAGAGGGAAAAGGCTGAGTGGATTTGTAATGAACAGGGGTTTGCTTTCATTCACAAACTGGAGCTGAAGCCAACGTGTGCAGATGTGAAGAATGGAGATCAGAAAAGGACCATGGGGAGAATTGGAGACTATTCTGCCCATCCAGATGTGCTGTCTTTTTGGAAGAGAAATCTAGTTAATCTCTATTTACAGAGGGAGAAGGGATTCCTCCTCCATTATATATCTGTTTAGTTTTAGGCTGTCTGAGTGTGAGTGTTAGTGTGTGTGCATATTTTTCTCAATCTGCCTGTCTCTCAGTCCCCCTGGTCCCAGAATCTGTTTCTCTCTCCACAGATGCTGCCTGACCTGTTTGGTATGTTCTTATTTTCTGGTTCAGTATCTGAGGAGTTGCGCATGGTGCTGAACATTGTGCAATCATCAGCGAACATCCCCACTTCAGACCTTGTGATGGAGGGAAGGTCAGTGATGGAGCAGCTGAAGATGGTTGGGGCCTCGGACACTCACCCTGAGGAACTCCTGCAGGGACGTCCCGGGACTGAGAGGATCGGCTTTGAGATAATCGGCACATTGGGGGAAAGGTTGAAAACCAGAGGATGCTGAATTCAGGTAAATGGCGACAGCGGCAACATGAGGAAATGTTTCTAATGTAGCGAGTGTCCAGTATCTGGAATGTACTGTCTGAGCGTGAGGTGGAAGCAGATTCCATCAAGGACTTCCAGGAGAAGTTGAATGGGAAGCTGAAGGGGAAATATTTACAGGGTGACGGGGAAAGGGTGGAGGAGTGGGAATAGTGACATTGCTCTTGCAGAGTGTCGCACTGGCTTGATGGGGCTGAATGGCCTCCTGTGCTGTCACCGTTCTATGATTCATATGCAAGTTATCTTTTCAGTGTCTATTAGACCCCACTCTTTCCTCCATGATCAGTTACAGCATTTTAAGTTCAGATCCCAGAACGTTTTATTTGGGGATTTGAGGAGTGATTTGTTTTCCAGCCTGGCCGAGAATTTGATGCTGTAACTGAAGCCACAATGGAATGATTCTGAGGTCAGATTATGATCCACTGAGACACAGCTGGCTCCGAGCTTCCCTGAAAAATGTCGCTGTTGTGTTCCCGGCCAGATGATTTCTCCGTCTTGTGTCGGCCGGCTGTGCCACAAGGATCTGGACTTTGTTCCCAGATGTTCACAATGTTTATCAATGATTTGGATGTGGGGACCTAATGTAATATTTCCAAGTTTGCGGTTGACACAAAGCTCGGTGGGAATGTGAGTTGTGAGGAAAATGCAAAGTGGCTTCAAGAGGATTTGGACAGACATTGTCTCTCAGTGCCTCTCTCAATCTGGCTCTCTCTTTCTCTCACTCCCCTTGACTCTGTCATCTGTTGGTCTCTGCATCTCTCGCTCTCTCTCTCTCTCTCTCAGTTGAGTTGAGTTGAGTGAAGCAATAACTAAGTAAAGACCAATTGTAGTATATACAGAGGGATGGCCCCATGCATTAAGAAGAGAAACTGTATCTAGTTTATAGGGGTGGCGCAGTGGTTAGCACTGCAGCCTCTCAGCGCCAGGGACCCGGGTTCGATTCCCGACTTGCGTCACTGTCTGTGTGGAGTCTGCATGTTCTCCCCGTGTCTGGGTTTCCTCCGAGTGCTCCGGTTTCCTCCCACAGTCTGAAAGACATGCTGTTCGGTGGATTGGCCATGCTAAATTCTCCCTGAGTGAAGCCGAACAGCGCCGGAGTGTGGCAACTAGGGGATTTTCACAGCAACTTCATTGCAGTGTTAATGTTAGCCTACTTGTGACACTAATAAATAACATTGAAACTGTATAAAGTGTTATATACACAGATACAGTGCTGAGGTAAAGAGAAATGGAGACATGCTCCACATTCATTACCCAGACATGGTCTAGTTTATTTTTTATAAAGAGTGACATGGTTAAATGCAGTGATAATTTAAGCAGGTTCCCTCCCTAACAGCACTGTGGGTGTACCTACACCACATAGACAGCAGCGGGTTCAAGACGGCAGCTCACCACCACCTTCTCCAGGGCAACTAGGAATGGGCAATAAATGCTGACCTAGCCAGTGACACCCACATCACAAGAATCAATAAATATTCATCTAACCCAGCACATTGTCCAATGAAATATCAATCCATACATGGTATTAATACAGTGAGAACTCAAAAAGGGTTGATTGTAGTGTCCACAGCAGCATGGTGTAATGTAGTATTCACTGAGACAACTGAGCGTATAAACAGCGACTGGGTTGAGTGCAGTGATCACTGGGAAAGGAGCGAATGTCCGGGATTCTCCGGCTGTTCACTCGTGGGGAATTCTCTGCTCTCGTTCCCCTGCCTCTGGTTTCCTGCTAGCGTGAGGTGACTTCAATGGGAAATCCCATTGACAGCGACAGGACCAAAAACTCCCTCTGCTAGTGAACGGTGTGTCACCTCTCACTGCCCAGAAAGCTGCTGAGGGGAGACTGGAGGATCCCAGAAACTATGTTAAAAATAGTCATATTGGCAACAGCAGGAAAATATTACATCCCAAACTCAGTAATATTCACAATGATATTCTCCAATCAGCTGAAGGGCAGAGATTACTGATACAAGACCCAGATTGTAATAACAGAGGGAGGTTTAGGGCAGAGATTACTGACACCAGGCCCAGACTGTAATAACTGAGAGAGGTTTAGGGCAGAGTTTGCTGAATCAAGGCCCAGATTGTAATAACTGAGAGAGGTATCGGGCAGAGATTACTGATACCAGGCCCAGATTGTAATAACTGAGAGTGGTTTAGGGCAGAGATTACTGATACAAAGCCCAGATTGTAATGACTGAGAGAGGTTTAGGGCAGAGATTACTGATGCCAGGCCCAGATTGTAATAACAGAGAGGTTTAGGGCAAAGTTTGCTGAATCAAGGCCCAGATTGTAATAACTGAGAGAGTTGTAGGGCAGAGATTACTGACACAGTGCCCATATTGTAATAACTGAGAGAGGTTTATGGCAGAGATTACTGATACAAGTCCCAGATTGTAATAACTGAGAGAGGTTTAAGGCAGAGATTACTGATACAACGCCCAGATTGTAATAACTGAGAGAGGTTTCGGTCAGAGATTACTGATACCAGGCCCAGATTGTAATAACTGAGAGAGGTTTCGGGCAGAGTTTACTGATATAAGTCCCAGGTTGTAATAACTGAGAGATGTTTAGGGCAGAGTTTACTGATACAAGGCCCAGATTGTAATAACTGAGAGAGGTTTAGGGCAGAGTTTACTGAATCAAGGCCCAGATTGTAATAACTGAGAGAGTTGTAGGGCAGAGATTACTGATACAAGGCCCATATTGTAATAACCGAGAGAGGTTTCGGGCAGAGATTACTGATACAAGGCCCAGATTGTAATAACCGAGAGAGGTTTCGGGCAGAGTTTACTGATACAAAGCCCAGATTGTAATAACTGAGAGAGGTTTATGGCAGAGATTACTGAGACAAGGCCCAGATTGTAATGACTGAGAGAGGTTTCGGGCAGAGATTACTGATACAAGGCCCAGATTGTAATAACTGAGAGAGGTTTAGGGCAGAGATTACTGATACAAGTCCCAGATTGTAATAACTGAGAGAGGTTTCGGGCAGAGTTTACTGATACAAAGCCCAGATTGTAATAACTGAGAGAGGTTTCGGGCTAAGTTTACTGATACAAAACCCAGATTGTAATAACTGAGAGAGGGTTAGGGCAGAGATTACTGATACAAAGCCCAGATTGTAATAACTGAGAGAAGTTTCAGGCAGAGTTTACTGATACAAGGCCCAGATTGTAATAACTGAGAGAGGTTTCGGGCAGAGTTTACTGATACAAGGCCCAGATTGTAATAACTGAGAGAGGTTTCGGGCAGAGATGACTGATACAAGGCCCAGATTGTAATAACTGACAGAGGGAGAGACAGACAGAGGGAGAGACAGACAGAGGGAGAGACAGACAGAGGGAGAGACAGACAGAGGGAGAGACAGACAGAGGGAGAGACAGACAGAGGGAGAGACAGACAGAGGGAGAGACAGACAGAGGGAGAGACAGACAGAGGGAGAGACAGACAGAGGGAGAGACAGACAGAGGGAGAGACAGACAGAGGGAGAGACAGACAGAGGGAGAGACAGACAGAGGGAGAGACAGACAGAGGGAGAGACAGACAGAGGGAGAGACAGACAGAGGGAGAGACAGACAGAGGGAGAGACAGACAGAGGGAGAGACAGACAGAGGGAGAGACAGACAGAGGGAGAGACAGACAGAGGGAGAGACAGACAGAGGGAGAGACAGACAGAGGGAGAGACAGACAGAGGGAGAGACAGACAGAGGGAGAGACAGACAGAGGGAGAGACAGACAGAGGGAGAGACAGACAGAGGGAGAGACAGACAGAGGGAGAGACAGACAGAGGGAGAGACAGACAGAGGGAGAGACAGACAGAGGGAGAGACAGACAGAGGGAGAGACAGACAGAGGGAGAGACAGACAGAGGGAGAGACAGACAGAGGGAGAGACAGACAGAGGGAGAGACAGACAGAGGGAGAGACAGACAGAGGGAGAGACAGACAGAGGGAGAGACAGACAGAGGGAGAGACAGACAGAGGGAGAGACAGACAGAGGGAGAGACAGACAGAGGGAGAGACAGACAGAGGGAGAGACAGACAGAGGGAGAGACAGACAGAGGGAGAGACAGACAGAGGGAGAGACAGACAGAGGGAGAGACAGACAGAGGGAGAGACAGACAGAGGGAGAGACAGACAGAGGGAGAGACAGACAGAGGGAGAGACAGACAGAGGGAGAGACAGGGAGAGGGAGAGACAGGGAGAGGGAGAGACAGGGAGAGGGAGAGACAGGGAGAGGGAGAGACAGGGAGAGGGAGAGACAGGGAGAGGGAGAGACAGGGAGAGGGAGAGACAGGGAGAGGGAGAGACAGGGAGAGGGAGAGACAGGGAGAGGGAGAGACAGGGAGAGGGAGACACAGGGAGAGGGAGAGACAGGGAGAGGGAGAGACAGGGAGAGGGAGAGACAGGGAGAGGGAGAGACAGGGAGAGGGAGAGACAGGGAGAGGGAGAGACAGGGAGAGGGAGAGACAGGGAGAGGGAGAGACAGGGAGAGGGAGACACAGGGAGAGGGAGAGACAGGGAGAGGGAGACACAGGGAGAGGGAGACACAGGGAGAGGGAGACACAGGGAGAGGGAGACACAGGGAGAGGGAGACACAGGGAGAGGGAGACACAGGGAGAGGGAGACACAGGGAGAGGGAGACACAGGGAGAGGGAGACACAGGGAGAGGGAGACACAGGGAGAGGGAGACACAGGGAGAGGGAGACACAGGGAGAGGGAGACACAGGGAGAGGGAGACACAGAGAGAGGGAGACGCAGAGAGGGAGACGCAGAGAGGGAGACGCAGAGAGGGAGACGCAGAGAGGGAGACGCAGAGAGGGAGACGCAGAGAGGGAGACGCAGAGAGGGAGACGCAGAGAGGGAGACGCAGAGAGGGAGACGCAGAGAGGGAGACGCAGAGAGGGAGACGCAGAGAGGGAGACGCAGAGAGGGAGACGCAGAGAGGGAGACACAGAGAGGGAGACACAGAGAGGGAGACACACAGAAAGAGAGAGACAGAGATAAAGAGTGGCAGAGGGAGAGGGACACAGAGAGAGAGACAGAGAGAGAGAGAGAGAGAGACAGACAGAGAATGAGACAGAGCGAGAGAGGGAGAGACAGAGAGAGGGAGAGACAGAGAGAGGGAGAGACAGAGAGAGGGAGAGACAGAGAGAGGGAGAGACAGAGAGAGGGAGAGACAGAGAGAGGGAGAGACAGAGAGAGGGAGAGACAGAGAGAGGGAGAGACAGAGAGAGGGAGAGACAGAGAGAGGGAGAGACAGAGAGAGGGAGAGACAGAGAGAGGGAGAGACAGAGAGAGGGAGAGACAGAGAGTGGGAGACACAGAGAGACACACAGAGAGGGAGACGCAGAGAGAGTGAGACGCAGAGAGAGGGAGACACAGAGAGAGGGAGACAGAGAGAGAGGGAGAGACTGAGAGAGGGAGAGACTGAGAGAGGGAGAGACTGAGAGAGGGAGAGACTGAGAGAGGGAGAGACTGAGAGAGGGAGAGACTGAGAGAGGGAGAGACTGAGAGAGGGAGAGACTGAGAGTGGGAGAGACTGAGAGTGGGAGAGACTGAGAGAGGGAGAGACTGAGAGAGGGAGAGACTGAGAGAGGGAGAGACTGAGAGAGGGAGAGACTGAGAGAGGCAGAGAGACGGAGAGGCAGAGAGACGGAGAGGCAGAGAGACGGAGAGGCAGAGAGACGGAGAGGCAGAGAGAGGGAGAGACAGAGAGAGGGAGAGTTAGAGAGAGGGAGAGACACACAGAGAGAGGGAGACACACAGAGAGAGGGAGACACACAGAGAGAGGGAGACACACAGAGAGAGGGAGACACACAGAGGGAGACACACAGAGAGAGGGAGACACACAGAGAGAGGGAGACACACAGAGAGAGGGAGACACACAGAGAGAGGGAGACACACAGAGAGAGGGAGACACACAGAGAGAGGGAGACACACAGAGAGAGGGAGACACACAGAGAGAGGGAGACACACAGAGAGAGGGAGACACACAGAGAGGGAGACACACAGAGAGGGAGACACACAGAGAGGGAGACACACAGAGAGGGAGACACACAGAGAGGGAGACACAGAGAGAGGGAGACACAGAGAGAGGGAGACACAGAGAGAGGGAGACACAGAGAGAGGGAGACACAGAGAGAGGGAGACACAGAGAGAGGGAGACACAGAAAGAGAGAGACAGAGAGAAAGAGTGATAGAGGGAGAGGGACACAGAGAGAGACAGACAGAGAGAGAGACAGACAGACAGACATAGACAGAGAGAGTGTGTGTGTGGGACAGTGTGTGTGTGGGAGAGAGCGTGTGTGTGTGTGTGTGTGTGTGTGTGTGTGTGTGAGAGAGAGAGAGTGTGTGTGTGTGTGTGTGTGTGTGAGAGAGAGTGTGTGTGTGTGAGAGAGAGTGTGTGTGTGAGAGAGAGTGTGTGTGTAAGAGATTGTGTGTGTGTAAGAGGGAGTGTGAGTGTGTGAGAGAGTGTGTGTGAGAGAGAGAGTGTGTGAGAGAGTGTGTGTGTGTGAGAGAGAGTGTGTGTGTAAGAGAGTGTGTGTGTGTGAGAGAGTGTGTGAGAGAGTGTGTGTGTGTGGGGGGGAGTGTGTGAGAGAGAGTGTGTGTGTGTGAGAGAGAGTGTGTGAGAGAGAGAGTGTGTGTGTGAGAGAGAGTGTGTGTGTGAGAGAGTGTGTGTGTGAGAGAGAGTGTGTGTGTGAGAGAGAGTGAGTGTGTGAGAGAGAGTGAGTGTGTGTGAGAGAGAGTGTGTGTGTGTGAGAGTGTGTGTGAGTGTGAGAGAGAGTGTGACAGTGTGTGTATGAATACCTAGTGTGAGTGTGTGTATGAAAGATAGACTGAGTGTGTGTGCAAGGGAGAGATGAGTGAGTGTGTAATGAGCGGGGGGGTGGAGTGAGTGAATGTGAGTGTGTGTGAGAGCGTGTGAGGGAGTATTTATGTGTGTGTTGATGAGAGTGTGTTAAAGCGAGTGTTTCCGAGAGAGTGAATGTGTTTTTGAGAGTGAATGTGTGTGTGAGATGTGTGTGTGTGTAAGTGTGTAATAGGGAGTGAGTATACAAAGTGAGTAAGTGTATAAGAGTGAGTGAGTGCGAGCAGGACAGTGCATGAGTGTTAAGTTTCAGTTTATCTACTAGTGTGACAAGTAGGGTTACATTAACACTGCAATGAAGTTACTGTGAGAATCCCCTAGTCGCCACACTCCGGCGCCTGTTCGGGTCACACTGAGGGAGAATTTAGCACGGCCAATGCACCCTAACCAGCACATCTTTCAGACTGTGGGAGGAAACCGGAGCACCCGGAGGAAACCCACGCAGACACGGGGAGAACGTGCAGACTCTGCACAGACAGTGACCCAAGCCGGGAATCGAACCCGGGTCCCTGGCGCTGTGAGGCAGCAGTGCTAACCACCGGTGATAAGGGGGAGAGTTAACAGAAAGCAGCTGGTGAGAATATACTGGCCGGTTTTAATTTAATCCAAATTAATGAATTAGAAACTTTTAACCTCAGGAATTGACATCCGAGGATTTCAGTTTAAAATCCCATTGAAGCTCCGTGTCTCTTAATGGGATGTTTTTGTCTGTATTTAGTAATTAGTGACTTCATATCTCACAGCGAGATAAATAAAACTTTTTTCCAATTGATAGGGACAGCTCAATGGACAAAACTGGTGTGAGAAAGGGGCAAATCCTTTGAAAATGGAGGCAGAGAGGAGGCTTTGTTCAACTCCCATTCTTTCCCTGTCTTCAGCAGGCTGGGCAGGAAGTGTGAGCAGAGAGGGGGGGATAGACAGACACACACTGACACAATCCCCCCAATCCACTCACTCACACATCCCCATTCCCCCTCCACTCGCTGGGTTGTGGGGAGCGGCTGCAAGGATTTTCAGGGCTGCTGTGGGGGGGTCAGGGGGTTTTTGAAATGGACGAACACGACCTACAGGGGAAAAGAAATAAAGTTTGAAACTAAACTAAAGAAACTAAAGGCAGGAGATTGCAGAATCCATTGCCTCCCTGCATTAACATATCAATAGTCAGTCTGACATTGCCACAAACTCCTCTGGGGTGAGAGGGGGAGGGGGGGTGAATTAGCATCTCAATAGAGAGACAGACATTGCAGACATGTCAGAGACTCAGGGTGGGGTTTGCATCCAGCACACTCAGGATAAATGTGAATCTGAGAGCCTTCAGTCTCCACACCAATAATCCCCCTGCACTGAAAACATTCCCACTCTGATTCAGTGTGTGTGTGTGTGTCTCAATCTGCGTTTTTACCTGTGCTTTGCTTGTGTGGACATGATGCTGAATGGACTTGAATGGAAATGCTGGACTCCTCGCTGTGATATGTTGTGTGTCTTATTGTTAAAATGGCCTTGTCTCTTTTTCTCTCTCTTTTTAACCAATTTTTATCTCTTTTTCTCCTGAGGAATTTTGAAAACTGGGGATGTGTCGAGGATCCAAAGTCGGGAATGTTTGTGACCAGGATGAGGGAGAGGAGCTTCTTCCAGAGGGAGGGCTGACTGAGGCCTGTTGCTCAGGCTTCATCCCGAGTGAGTTGTGTCTGTTTATTAACCTGATCCAGATTTAATGTTTCATATCAGAGGGAGCGAGATCTGAATGAGAGTGGAATAGAGAGAGAGAGAGAGAAACACCCAGGGAGGGAACTGTCTCAATCTCTTTAGTCTCTGCTTTACAACTGACTTGTTGTGTTTGGGTGTTACTGAGAGATTGTGTCACTGAGGGGAGATCCTGGGTTTTTTGCTGTGCTATTTAATTTAAATATTTTCTTGTATTTTAATTATTTTCTCTCTCTTTCCCCAAGAATTAATATTTAGATTTTACTGAGAGATTGTGTAACTGAGAAGGGGGAATCCTGGGCTCTTGTGCTATTTAATTTAAAGAATTCTTGTATTTTAATTAATTATTTTCTCTTCTCCCCAGGAATTTGAATTTTGAAGACTGCAATGGGACTCGGAATCCTTGGACAAGGGGCTTTTCTCCAGAGGAGGATGGATGGACTGAAGCCTGTTCTATAGGCCGCATGTGAGTTGTCTCTTTGTTACCCTGATCCAGGTTTAATTTTAATCTCGCTTCCTCGGATGAACCAGTTCTGGTTCGATTGTGGGGTGTGGGGGGGGCAGCTGGAGTTTGAAACCCTGGGGTTAAAATATCCCGGCTTTGCAGTTAGTCAGAAACAGGTTAACCCTTTGCTGGGTGGCAAAGAGTAAATTAAATATCTGTAATATGAAGCAGTCTGAAAGTTAGTTTTAAATCCAAGATAACAGGGGATGGGAGACAGAGCGCTGTTCCTAATTGTTGAATAAAATTCATAGAGGCCTTTACAATTCAGTTTTCAGATGTTCAGACTTTCATTGTGTCCTCTCTGCAGCTTTTCCGCCATTCTGTCTATTTCTATCCGCTTTCTCTCTTTCTCTCCCTTTCCTTCCTCTATCTGTCTCTCTTTTCTATTCCCTCTCTCTCCCTCTTTTTCCCAGGAAGTCATATTTTGTTGGACAATCTGTCAGTAAAATCTGAGAAGGGGGAATCTTGGGCTCTTGTGCTATTTAATTTAAACATTTTCTGGTATTTTAATATATTTCTCTCTCTTTTACCCAAGAATTAATATTTAGCTTTTACTGAGAGATTGTGTAACTGAGAAAGGGGAATCCTGGGCTCTTGTGCTATTTAATTTCAACATTTTCTTGTATTTAAATTAATTATATTCTATCTCTTCCCAAGGAATTCATATTTAGTTAAACAATCTCTCAGTGAAATCTTAGAAGGGGGAATCCTGGGCTCTTGTGCTATTTAATTTAAACATTTTCTTGTACCTTAATTCATTATTTTCTCTTCTCCCCAGGAATTTGAATTTTGAAGACTGCAACATGACTCGGAATCCTTGGACAAGGGGGTTTTCTCCAGAGGAGGATGGATGGACTGAGGCCTGTTCTATAGGCCGCATGTGAGTTGTCGTCTCTTTATTACCCTGATCCAGGTTTCATTTTAATCTCGCTTCCTCGGATGAACCAGTCCTGGTTCGATTGTGGGGTGGGGGGGCTGGAGTTTGAAACCCTGGGGTTAAAATATCCCGGCTTTGCAATTAGTTACAAACAGGTTAACCCTTTGGTGGGTGGCAAAGAGTAAATTAAATGTCTGTAATATGAAACTGTCTCAATTTGTTTTAAATCCAAGGTAACAGGGATGGGAGACAGACCGCTGTTCCTAATTGTTGAATAAAATTCACAGAGGCCTTTACAATTCAGTTTTCAGAAGTTCAGAATTTCATTTCGTCCTCTCTGCAGCTTTTCCCCCATTCTCTCTATTTCCTCTCTGTTTTCTTTCTCTCCATCCCTTTCCTTCCTCTATCTGTCTCTTTTTTTTATTCCCTCTCTCTCTCCCTCTTTTTCCCAGGAAATAATATTTTGTTGGACAATCTCTCAGTAAAATCTGAGAAGGGGGAATCCTGGGGCTCTTGTGCTATTTAATTTAAACATTTTCTGGTATTTTAATATATTTCTCTCTCTTTTACCCAAGAACTAATATATAGATTTTACTGAGAGATTGTGTAACTGAGAAAGGGGAATCCTGGGCTCTTGTGCTATTTAATTTCAACATTTTTTTGTATTTAAATTAATTATATTCTATCTCTTCCCAAGGAATTCATATTTAGTTAAACAATCTCTCAGTGAAATCTTAGAAGGGGGAATCCTGGGCTCTTGTGCTATTTAATTTAAACATTTTCTTGTACCTTAATTCATTATTTTCTCTTCTCCCCAGGAATTTGAATTTTGAAGACTGCAATGGGACTGAGAATCCTTGGACAAGGGGCTTTTCTCCAGAGGAGGATGGATGGACTGAGGCCTGTTCTATAGGCCGCATGTGAGTTGTCGTCTCTTTATTACCCTGATCCAGGTTTAATTTTAATCTCGCTTCCTCGGATGAACCAGTCCTGGTTCGATTGTGGGGTGTGGGGGGGTGGAGTTTGAAACCCTGTGGTTAAAATATCCTGGCATTGCAATTAGTCGCAAACAGGTTAACCCTTTGCTGGGTGGCAAAGAGTAAATTAAATATCTGTAATATGAAACTGTCTAAAAGTTTGATGCAAATCCAAAATAACAGGGGTGGGAGAGAGTGATTTACCCGAATGTTAAATAAGATTCACAGAGGACATTACAATTCAATTTTCTGAAGTTCAGCCTTTACATTTATCTTCCCCTCTGCAGCTTTCTTCCCCATTCTATTTCGCTCTGCTTTTCTCTCTGTCTCTCTCTCCAGTATTTTTCCCCTATCTTCAGCTTTCTCTCCCTTCCTGTTTCTTTCCCCCTCTCGAGCATTCTTCCATATCTGTCCATCACTCACCAGAATGTCTCTCTCTCCCTCTCGAGCATTCTTCCATATCTGTCTATCACTCTCCAGAATGTCTCTCTCTCTCTCTCTCGAGCGTTCTTCCATATCTGTCCATCACTCTCCAGAATGTCTCTCTCTCTCTCGAGCATTCTTCCATATCTGTCTATCACTCTCCAGAATGTATCTCTCTCTCTCTGGCTCCATCTTCCTTTGTGTCTCTTTAGACCTTTAATCAACAAAAACTGTGTTATTGTAAACAGGGAGACAGGAATATGGCATCGCTCATTTCAATGCAGAGTACATGAGAGAGAGGGAAAGAAACAGCTATGGACAGAGACAACGAGTGAGAAAGAGAGGGGACAGGGACAAGGATCCAGACAGGAACATCCATCTTTACACTGAGTAAGAGAGACAGGAGCAGAGGGAGAAAAGAGAGGGAGATAGTGAAAGGGAGATGGAGGGAGTTGTAGAAATCAATCCCGGGAGGGCGATTTTAAAAAGTGTCCCGAAGGAATCAGCAGCCCCTTCCCAAACTGAAAGAGGGAGATGAGCAGCTCCTGGAGTCTGAGAGGGAGACAGGGATGGACTGGGGGGTTGTGGATATTTGAATTCAGTTTTAGGAGATTCTGTTTGTAGATTTCTCTCTCTCTGTTCATGCCATTCTGATGTTTCTGAGAGATTGTGTAACTGAGAAGGGGGAATCCTGCGTTTTGGTGAGATTTAATTTCAATGGTTTCTTGTATTTAATTAATTTTCTCTCTCTTTTCCCCAAGAATTCATATCTAGTTAGACAATCTCTCAGTAAAATCTGAGAAGGGGAATCCTGGGCTCTTGTGCTATTTAATTTAAATATTTTCTTGTATTTTAATTAACTATTTTCTCTCTTCTCCCCAGGAATTTGAATTTTGAAGACTGCAACGGGACTCGGAATCCTTGGACAAGGGGCTTTTCTCCAGAGGTGGATGGATGGACTGAAGCCTGTTCTATAGGCCGCATGTGAGTTGTTGTCTCTTTATTATCCTGATCCAGGTTTAATTTTAATCTTGCTTCCTCGGATTCGATTGTGGGGAGGGGGGGCTGGAGTTTGAAACCCTGGGGTTAAAATATCCCGGCTTTGTAATTAGTCACGAACACGTTAACCCTTTGGTGGGTGGCAAAGACTAAATTATGTATGAAACTGTCTATAAGTTTGCTTTAAATCTAAAATAACAGGGGTCGGAGACAGAGCAATGAACCTAATTGTTGAATAAAATTCACAGAGGCCTTTACAATTCAGTTTACAGATGTTCAGATTTTCATTTCATCCTCTCCACAGCTTTCCCCCCATTCTGTCTATTTCTCTCTGCTTTTCTCTCCATTTCCTTCCTCTATCTGCCTCTCTTTATTCTCTCTCTCTCCCTCTTTTTCCCAGGAATTAATATTTAGTTGGACAATCTCTCAGTAAAACCTGGAAAGGGGCAATCCTGGGATTTTGTGCTGTGTAATTTTCATTCTGGGTGTCCCGGGGGGTTTGATTTCACTGTCTCAGCCCCTCTCTGCCTCACTCTCTCTCTCTCTCTGTATAAACTTTTCCCAAATTACAAAACACTCAACACAGCTGACTGCACCTTGTGGGATCTTGCTGGGGATTTTGTTTTAAAAAGGGGTGTTTTCTCAGAGGCAGTTTAAACCTTTCAGGGGACTGCGGGGAAGTCTCCAGACTTGGGACAACACACACACAGGGTTGGGGGCTGGGGTTGGCGGGCGGGGAGGTGGGCAGTCAGGTATACTGGTATTCTGGGAGACTGATATTCCCAACAAGGGCCAGAGGTCTCAGTGCTGAAACATATTAAACTGTTCAAACAGAGGCAGGCAGAAAGCCATGAGGCTTCAGAGCTCCCTGTAGATGCAAAGGTAACTCTGTCAAAAAGTAGCCACATGTGAAGTGGAAACACCTTCCCTCAGCTTGTTACACACTGACCTTTCCACAACCCCAACATGTTTACAAACACTCGCTGCAGTTTCTGCAAACTTTGTATCAAACTGCCCCCCACTCTGCTCAATACTGACCCCCTCTCAACCTGGCACTGAACTAGTGTCTGAATTGAGACAGAGACACACAGACAGAGGTTTTAAAGTTGAAAGTTTTAAAGTTTGATTATTAGTGTCACAAGTAAGGCTTACATTAACACTGCAATGAAGTTACTGAGAGAGACAGAGAGAGACAGAGACATAGATAAAGAGACAGAGAGGATATTTAAAGTTTTAAAGTTTGTTTATTCGTGTCACAAGTAAGGCTTACATTAACGCTGCAGTTACTGAGAGAGACAGAAAGAGAGAGTTTTTAAAGTTGAAAGATTTAAAGTTTATTTCTTAGTGTCACAAGGCTTACATTAACACTGCAATGAAGTTAGTGAGAAAGACAGAGATAGAGGGAGCATCCAGAGTGGGTTCAGTAACACATTTATTGATCAGATATCTCTCTCTGTGACTCTTTAGCGATGAGATATTCAGCCAGGATGGTTTCACTGACCCTCTTCAGCAGGCAGATATTCCCAAATCCAGCCTAGGTCTCAGACACACACACACACCACTCACACATTCCCTCTGCTCTGTCCAAGGGAATATTTTAATCCAGGAATTTCTATTTTATATTTACAGGGTGACGGGGGGAGAAACTCAACTCAAAAATCCTGCAGTCTCTCCAAGCTGCTTTTAAATTTCAATTCAAACCCTGGGCCACATGGGAAGCTGCAGAGATTGGGAAACTTACCAAACCCAGTTTGTGTGTGTGAGTGTCTGCAGCTTTTGTGTCTTTGAACTTGCGAGGGTGCCAGGGGGAGAATGTCACTGTCTTCACCTCTCTCTCTGCCTCTCTGTATAAAAAAAATCACCAAATTAAACCACACTCAATCATGCGACCATACACAATTAATTATCAAATATCTGTCTCTCTCGCTTTATCTCTGTCTCTCCCCGTCTCTCTCTCTCCCCGTCTCTTCTCGAGCAGAAACAGATGGAGACAGAGAGGCAGGGAGAGAGAGGAAGAGGGAGGGATGGAAACAGCTGGAGTTGTGGATTAGATGCAGGGGGAGAGACACAGGCTGTTAGAGGGAGGGGGGGTTTCAGTGAGGGACAGGGTCTCCAGTTTAATTCTGAGGGTCCTGAGAGAGGGATTTCACTGTCTCAGCCCCTCTCTGGCTCCCTCACTCTGTATAAACAATTCCCAAATGTAAAAAATGCTCAACACAGCTGACTGCACTTTGTGGGATCTTGCTGTGCACCACAGGGATTTTAGTTTTAAAAAGGGTTACTTTTAAGAGGGAGTTCCGGCCTTTCTGGAGATTTGGGATGATGCAGACACACACACACAGACACACACAGGGTAGTGAGTGGGGAAGGGGGCTCACAGCAGGCAAGAGAGTGGGGGAGGGGTGGGGGGAGGACTGTGTCCCATCTGATTCAGGTTCACATTGCTGCTGCTACTGTGGGATCTTGCTGTGCACACACTGGGCCTGTGGCCTTTGCCTGCACAGCAACAGCGCCCACACTTTTTATTTTCAAACAAAATCTGGCTCAGGGACCGCAAAGTGGGTTCAAGGAAAAAGCTTGAAAAGGGGTCGGGTAAATTCAAGCACTTTAATCACCGAGGCATCGTAGGCTCTTGAGCAAGTGCTGGGGAATGGGAGGAGGATAGATTGGGATTTGATGGCCAGCATGGAGCTGGTGGGCCGAAGGGCCTGTTTCTGTGCTGTGTGACTCCAGATTCTTTTCTCTCTCTCTTTTCCCAGGAATTTCTATTTGGATGGGGGGGGGGTATAGAATTTCTCTGTCTCTCCAGTGTTCTTACCAATCCCAGCACCCCTCCCCTCCCCTCTCTCTCTCCCCAGACATTCCTGTCTATATTTCATCTTTCAATAAAATGTTTAAGAAAACACCAATGTGAATTGTTGTCAATTTAATTTGGGAAGAGAGAGAGAGAGAGAGGAGTGGATCCCATTTCCCACACACTCTCCTGCAGTCCTCACCCACAACATTTATTTAATCTGGCCCTCACCAGGTTGTGTGTGTGTGGGATCTTGCTGTGCACACAGGTGGGTCTGGCTCCCTATTCCTCGCACTGTGACCGTGAGCAGAACTTTAAACAGGAAAGATTGAGGGGAAGGAGAAGGGTTGGGGAGGCGGAGGAGGCAGAGAGAGAGACAGAGAAATGGAGGGAGAGCTAAACAGAGAGGGGGTGGGGGAGGTGTGAGAGGGTCTCAGGAGGGGCAGGGGGAAAGAGACACAGAGTCTGGGGGTGTCCTCCTCCACTGTGGGACTGGCAGTGGGATCTTGCTGTGCAGAATTACCTTCATTGTCATTTGAATCATTCATTCATTGACTAAGGGAGGGTGGGTGTGTGATTATAAATATTGTTACCACTCTGAGGTGATGTTTCCCTCTGCGCTATTTTGTAACCCCCTAAAGGGATACACCTCGCCTCGTAATCTTAAATAAGTATGTGAGAGACAGGAGGAAGCGACTGGTTTTAGACATTCAATCCCTACAGTGCAGAAGGAGGTCATTCGGCCCATCTAGTCTGTACCGACCACAATCCCACCCAGGCCCTATTCCCGTAACCCCACACTTTTAACCTGCTAATCCCCCTGACACTGGGGTCAATTTAACACGGCCAATCCACCGAACCCGCACAGCTTTGTGCTGTGGGAGAAATTGGTAAATTAAAGCAAGATCTGACACTCTCTCCATCAGGAACAACCAAACAGGTCTTTAATTTAGACTGGGTGACAACCTTATTAAAACAATGAACAAACTGAATAAACTCCCCAGTAGAATGCTGTTCCAATGACAAGACTCACTCAGGAATAATGAAATAAATCATTACAGAATAGAGTCACCCTCGAATAACCAGGCGTCTGTTGGAAGTGTGAACTTGCTTCTGCTGCTTGGGTCTGGAATACTTTCTGAGTTGGTTTCTGCTTCTATTTAGATGGTGATGTGATGAAGCTGTATATATTACTGCAGGATTCAGTATCAGACTCTCCCCCCTTCAATCTAAAGAGGCAGCAAGGTCGCTCCCTCCCCGTTATTTCCCCCTGTCCCAGGTTTAAATACCCAGAATTTCCTCACAGTATTCCTGCAATTTGAGTGGCTTGAGGCTGTCACCAACGCCCCAATTTGAATGCAATTGGTTGTGTGCGTTTGAGAGCTTGTTTTAAAATCATTGGTCCAGTTCAAAGCCTGTTTTGCTCTGCTGGGACTCTGGCTGCTGCTTTGGACACAAATGTTGTAAAGTTGTGTTCTGCAGCCTGCTTTCTGCAGTTTAAAATCCCCAGCACAGAGACACAGGCTTTCTAAAGACACAACGCTGGATGGTTCGTTTTGGTTTTCTCAGCATTTCTTTTCAATATTTACATTTGTCAAACACCACATTTTTAACCTGATATACGCAACTTCATAACAATATTAGACAGGGAGAGAGAGATCGGGAGAGACAGAGAGAAAGTCACACAAAGAGAGAGAGAGACAGGGAGACAGAGAGAGAGAGAGAGTCACATGGAGTAATGAGGATGGGGCCTGGATGGGAATGTGGTTGGTGTAGACCTGATGGGCCGAATGGCCTCCTTCTGTACTGTAGGATTCTGTGATTCTGTAATGGGGGCTGCGTGCGGTGTGAGGGGAGGGTGGAAGGGGACAGGGGGTGGGGGAAGCACAGGTTACCTTTTCCCCCCTCCCTCCTCCCAGGCCCTGTCCGGGAGGTTTCGGGGCTGGAGGGGATTGTTCTGGTGAACTGGCCGGGGCCTGGGGAACCTGTTCTTTGTCCAGGATGTATAATGCAGCCTCTGTGACCAGGCCTCAATCCCAGGCCTAACCTCAGGAAGGCTTTTGCATTTTGCTCCTTTTCCAAACAGTGCCTGTGTTTAAATCGATGGGACTCGACGGTCGAATAAAACCTGCAGCAGACACTTTAATACAAAGAACAGCACAGCACAGGAACAGGTCCTTTGGCCCTCCAAGCCTGCGCCGATCATGTTTACCTATCGAGACCAATGGCCTGTATCCCTCTCTACCCCGTTTGTTCATGTGTCTATCCAGATAAGTCTTAAATGTCACTAATGTATCTGCCCCAACCACCTCACTTGGCAGCGCATTCCAGGCCCCCACCACCCTCTGTGTAAAAACCTTCCCCGCACATCTCCACTCAACCTTTCCCCCCTTATCTTGAACTTGTTCCCCCTTGTAATTATCATTTCTGTCCTGGCAAAAAGCTCCCAACTGTTTATCCTCGCCACACCCCTCATAATTTTATAAACTTCCAGCTGGTCGTCCCTCAGCCTCCGTCTTTCCAGGGAGAACAATCCCAGTTTATTCAATCAATCCTCACAGCCAATACCCTCCATACCAGGCAACATCCTGGTCAACCCTTTCATTGGATTTGGGATGTGATTGTGGGTTTTCCTGCTATATCTCTTTCTCTTCAATCTTTCTCCCGTGATTGTGAGTTATCAGGGAGGGAGAGAGAGAGAGAGAGAGAAAGGGATGGTAACAGAGAGAGAGAGAGAGAGAGGGCAAAGGCAGAGGGGCAGGGAGAGGAGAGAGATTGGAGGGGAGTGGGTTAGAGGGGGGGGGGGGGGGGAGCCTCCGCTGTGCACTCACAGCCCAGCCAGCTCCCCAGTCTCTGGTTCGGTGCATTAACCCACTCTGGTGCATTAACAGGCGCCAGAGTGTGGCGACTAGGAGAATTTCACAGTAACTTCATTGCAGTGTTAATGTAAGCCTTACTTGTGACTAAGAAATAAACTTTACTTTATACTTTACTCTGAGATAAAGACCCTCACTCACAGCCTCCCAGAAGGTGGGATTTAGAAACAGCGACTGTGTCACTGAGGCTGAATCTGTGATGTTGTGTTTGAAAATATATTTTCCTCATATTTGATGTGTTGTAAAGATATTGGAATCTGGCTGCTGCCACATTGCAGTGAGAGAGAGATCTGGCTTTGCAGGAGGAGCTTCCCTCCCCATTTCCCCATGGAAATCACTGAGAAATAGCAAACGTGGCCCACAACACGTCATTATTTGAAACGGTCAGACAGAAACTTATCAGAGAGAGCATTTTAATCCCCATTCATCCCCAGACGGAGAAACAGAGCAGAGATCAGGACAGATTATCCAGAGTAGGAGAGACCGGGGCAGAGATGGGGTTTGGATATATATAGATCTGGGGGGAAAGCAAAAGAGACACAGAGGGGGCTGGACAGGTTCAGAGATAGAGGGAGAGAGAAACAGCGAGAGAAAGAGGGAATCAGAGAGAGGTGGGACTCTGCTCGAAGTGGAAGGTTCCCTGTTCAGATCGAATGTACTAACAGCACCAATGCTGGAGTGACTTATTATTTTCATTTGCGGTGGGGGAGAGATGGAGGGGAAAGAGAGGGAGACGTGTGGTTCCCTCATTTCCCACTCACTTCACCCCAATCCTCACTTCAAAATCACTTTGTATCTGGCCGTGTTCAAGCTGTGTGTGTGTGGGATCTTGCTGTGCACTCATGCTCCGTCCCCCTGCCCCGTCCCCCTGCCCCATATTCCTCACACTATGACAGAGCCCCATGCTTTAAACATAAAAAGATGGAGGGGAAGGAGGGTGGGGTAGAGAGAGAGAGAAACAGGGTGAACAGAGAAGGGGTGGGGAGTGTTGGGTGCTCAGTGGAGGGGGGTAGGGGGATAGAGACAGAGGCTCTGGGGGGGGGGGGGGGGGAGGTGTCCTCCTGCAGTGTGGGACTCCCTGTGGGATCCTGATTGCAGCATTCCCAGTCTCTCTCCCTCTCACTGTGAAGCACTCGGGAGGGAGAGGGAGCTGAAATTCAAATTCCTGAGCCTGGGGGAAAGGCTTGTTCTCAATCCCAGAGTCCTGCTTGTGTTTTTAGACAGGGCGCTGGGATTTGTGGGTGTGGATGGAGAAGATTGTTCTGTTTAACTGGGGGTGGGAGAGAGGGGGGTTTGTTCTTTCCACCTGAGGAATAATGCAGCCTCTGTGACTAGGCCGCGCTTCACGGCCTAAATCTCAGCAGCACTTTTGCATTCGCTTAATTCCCCAACAGGGTTTAAGTGGCTGAATTCAATGGTTCAATAAAATGTGAAGCAGCCGCTTCAGGGTGGGATTGTGGATTTTCCTGCCCCCCCGCGCCCCCCCCCCCTCTCATTTCCCTTTTGATTGTGAGTTTTATTTTAAACGGTCAGACAGAAACTTAGAGAGAGCATTTCAATCCAGATTCGCCTCGAGATAGAACACATCCTGATTGCAGCATTCCCAGTCTCTGAGAGAGAAAGAGAAAGACAGGGAGGGAGGGAGGGAGGGAGGAAGAGAGAGAGAAAGAGAAAGAGGGGGAAAGTCAGAGACAGAGAGAGAGACAGAGAGAGAAAGAGAGAGAGAGAGACAGGCAGGGAGAAAGAGAGAGAGAAACAGTGTGAGGGAGAGAGAGAGAAAGACAGAGAAAGATGGAGGGAGTGGGAGAGAGAGAGAGAAAGATGGACGGAGAGAGAGAAAGGCAGACAGGGAGTGAGAGAGAAAGATGGAGGGAGTGGGAGAGAGAGAGGGGGAGAGTGAGGGGGAAAACAGGAAAAGAAAGCAAGAGGTGAGGTTTGTGGGGGTGCAGTGAGGGGGTGGGGGAAGAGACACAGGATCACAGTGACCCGAGCCGGGAATTGAACCCGGGTCCCTGGAGCTGTGAGGCAGCAGCGCCAACCACTGTGCCACTGTGTGGCCCTACAGCCTCAGCCCCTCTCTGCCTCACTCTCCCTCTGTATAAACATTTCCCAAATTAAAACACACAACACAGCGAACTGCACCTTCTGGGATCTTCCAGAGCACCACAGAGATTGTGTTTTAAAAAGGGTTTGGCTTCGTTTTAAGAGGGACTTCAACCCTTTCTGAAAATTTGGGATGAGACACACACAGACAGATACACACACAGGCGCACGCACACACACACACACACAGGGTAGTGAGTGGGGAAGGGGGCTCACAGCAGGCGAGAGTGTTGGGTGTGTGTTGGGGAGGACTGTGTCCCATCTGATTCAGGTTCACATTGTTGCTGCTGCTGCTGTTGTTGTGGGATCTTGCTGTGCACACACAGGGCCTGTGGCCTTTGCTCGCACTGCAACAGCGACCACACTTTATTAAACAAAATCTCGCTCACGGACCGCAAAGTGGGTTCAAAGGAAAGAAAGTGGAAACGGGGGTCGGGTAAATTAAAGCACTTAAATCACCGAGGCATCGTAGGCTGTGCAGCAAGTGCTGGGGAATGGGGGGAGTATAGATTGGGATTTGACGGCCAGCATAGACCTGGTGGGCCGAAGGGCCTGTTTCTGTGCTCTGTGACTCCAGATTCTCCTCTCTCTTTTCCCAGGAATTTCTATTTGGATGGAGGGTTCATAATTTCCCTGTCTCTGTCTCTCCAGCGTTCTTCCCAATCTCTGCACCCCTCCCCTCTCTCTCTCCCCAGACATTCCTGTCTATATTTCACCTTTCAATCAAATGTGAAGGAAAACACCAATGTGAATTTTTTTGATTTAATTTCAGGGAGGGAAAGACAGAGAGAGAGAAAGAGAGAGACAGGGAGGCAGGGAAAGACAGACAGAGACAGAGAAAGACAGGGAGGGGGGGAAGGAGAGAAAGACAGAGAGAGAGAGAGAGAAAGGCAGCCGAATAAAACCTGCAGCAGCCGCTTAAATCCATCGGATTGGGGATGTGATTGTGGGTTTTCCTGCTGCATCTCTCTCTCCCATCTTTCTCCTTTGATTGTGAGTTATCAGGGAGGGAGAGAGAAAGGGAGGGTAACAGAGGGAGATCAAAGGCAGAGGGGCAGGGAGAGGAGACACACTGGAGGGGGGCTGGGTTAGGGGGGGGGGGTCCTCTGCTCTGCACTCACAGCCCAGCTCCCCAGTCTCTGGGGGAAAAGACCCTCACTCACACCCTCCCAGAAGGTGGGATTTGTAACCAGCGGCTGTGTGACTGAGGCTGAATCTGTGCTGTTGTGTTTGAAAAGATTTTTTCCCAATATAAAGATATTGGAATCTGGCTGCTGCCACATTGCAGTGAGAGAGAGATCTGGCTTTGCAGGAGGAGCTTCCCTCCCCATTTCCCCATGGAAATCACTGAGAAATAGCAAACGTGGCCCACAACACGTCATTATTTGAAACGGTCAGACAGAAACTTATCAGAGAGAGCATTTTAATCCCCATTCATCCCCAGACGGGGAAACAGAGCAGAGATCAGGACAGATTATCCAGAGTAGGAGAGACCGGGGCAGAGATGGGGTTTGGATATATATAGATCTGGGGGGAAAGCAAAAGAGACACAGAGGGGGCTGGACAGGTTCAGAGATAGAGGCAGAGAAACAGGCAGAGAGAAAGAAACAGCGAGAGACAGAGGGAATGGGAGAGAGAGGTGTGACTGTGCTCGAAGTGGAAGGTTCCCTGTTCATATTGAATGTACAAACAGCCCCAATCCTGGAGTGACTTGTCATTATTTTTATTTGGGGTGGGGGAAGAGATGGAGGGGGGGAGCGAGGGAGAGAGAGGGAGAAGTGTGGTTCCCTCATTGCCCACTCACTTTAGCCCAATCCTCACTTAAAAATCACTTTGTATCTAGCCCTGCTCAGACTGTGTGTGGGATCTTGCTGTGCCCTCCTCCCCGCCCCATATTCCCTGCACTGTGACAGCGCCCCACACTTTAAACATGAAAAGATGGAGAGGAAGGAGGGTGGGGTAGAGAGAGAGGAACAGAGAATGGGTGGGGAGTGTGGGGGGGCTCAGTGGAGGGGGGGTAGGGGGATAGAGACAGAGGCTCTGGGGGTGGGGGGGGGGTGTCCTCCTGCAGTGTGGGACTCCCTGTGGGATCCTGATTGCAGCATTCCCAGTCTCTCTCTCTCTCACTGTGAAGCACTCGGGAGGGAGAGGGAGCTGAAATTCAAATTCCTGAGCCTGGGGGAAAGGCTTGTTCTCAATCCCAGAGTCCTGCTTGTGTTTTTAGACAGGGCGCTGGGATTTGTGGGTGTGGATGGAGAAGATTGTTCTGTTTAACTGGGGGGTGGGAGAGAGGGGGGTTTGTTCTTTCTACCGGAGGAATAATGCAGCCTCTGTGACTAGGCCTCACTTCACGGCCTAAATCTCAGCAGCACTTTTGCATTCGCTTAATTCCCCAACAGGGTTTAAGTGGCTGAATTCAATGGTTCAATAAAATGTGAAGCAGCCGCTTCAGGGTGGGATTGTGGATTTTCCAGCTCCCGCCCCCTTCTCATTTCCCTTTTGATTGTGAGTTTTATTTTAAACGGTCAGACAGAAACTTAGAGAGAGCATTTCAATCCAGATTCGCCTCGAGATAGAGAAACAGAGCAGAGATCAGGACAGGTTATCCAGAGACAGGAGCAGAGACGGGGTATTGGACAGATAGAGATCTGGGGGGAAGTGTGTAAGAGACGGAGAGGGAGAAACAGAGTGAGGGGAGAGAGGTGACTGATAGAAGTGGGAACTTCATTGGGGCCTCCTGTGTTTTTTCACTGGCCTGTCTCTGGAGTAAAGCCCCCAGAATGCTTTGATGTCTTTAATAAATTCAATATCGGGACAGTCAGGAGGCAGTTGGAAGTTCATTGCATTTGAAACGTGTTCCCATTTTGTCAGGGTTTAATAATGAGGAGGTGAAAATGAATGTTTCCCCCACCTCCCCCAGTGAGATTGTGAATTTCAGCAAGTCCTGGGATCTTGCTGTGCCTTTTATTGTTTATAATCAGCTTTTGTTTTGTGTTTAATCAAATTTCACTTTATTTTCTCTTTCTCTCTTCCAAGGAGAATTCCTTTGGAAACTTTGGCGATGCAGAGAGCGAATAGTTTTGCCGTGAGGAATCCTCGGACAAGAGCTATAACCAGAGAGAAAAATATTAATAAAAGTCCCCGTGTCTTGGTCGTTCATTTTTATTCACAGATAGACTGGTGGGGCTTTTACACGGAGGGTTAGTGGTCTGTGTGTCAGGGGGAGGGGGTATTCCCAGTGATCCCTGCTCCAATGTAATCCCAGATTTCAATCCCTCTCCCTGAAGCTCTGTCTGTGCAACTCCCCCATCCTCAGAACTGTTTCTCCACATCTTTCCAATCCCTGTCTCTCCCCATCCTTTATACCCCAGCCTCTCAAAATGGCAGCATCTTTCTCCCTTTTCTCTCATTCTCTCTATCTTTCACTCTCTCTCTGAAACTTTGTCACTGTCTTGCCAAAGCCCCACTTTCTATTTATCTCGACATCTCACTTTGTATCTCAGCCTCTCTGCACATCTCTCTCTCCCTCTCTGTGGATCATTTTATCTCAATCACAGCAGCCTCCTCTCCATCTCTCTCTCGCTCTATCTATCTCTGCTCCCCTTTATCTCTGCTCCCTCTCTGACTCATTCTGTCTGAAGTACAGCAGCATTCTCTCTATCTCCATCTTTTCACAGTAACTTCATTGCAGTGTTAATGTAAGCCTACTTGTGACGAATAAAATTTGAACTTTAACTCTGCTTCTCTGTCTTATCTCTCTAGCTATCTGCTTGACTCTCTCTATCTCTCTCTGCTTCCCCCTCTCTCTATCTCTGCCTCCCCCTGACTCAGTCTGTTTGAATTAAAGTAGCATCCTCTGTCTCTATATCTCTATCTGTTCTCTGCTTCCCTCTCTCTGTGAATCATTGTCTGAATCACAGCAGATTCCTCACTAACTCCATCTCTATATCTCTGTCTCTTATCTCTGCTCCCTCCCTTCTCTGTGAATCAATGTCTGAATTACAGTCGCATCCTATCTCCATCTCTATATCTCTCTGCCTCTTATCTCTCTCTGTATCTGATCTCTGCTTCCCTCTCTCTGTGAATCATTCTGTCTGAATTACAGTAGCATTCTCTCTAACTCCATCTCTATATCTCTCTGCTTCTCTGCCTCTTATCTCCCTCTCTGCTCTCTCGTGGGGGACGGGCCAGATCACGGGTTTGCTGTTCACAAGCAGCAAAGGCCCAGGAACGCAGAGGGAGGGAATCGGGGGCAATTCAGAGGGATTCAGCACTGCTGAAAGGGGGGAGTGTGTAATACAGGGGCTTGTTCAGAGCCAGGGGCTATTAGACAGAGAGGGAAGGGGCTGGTGGGGGAGGCTGTTGTACAAGAGGGGGGAATATTATAACACAGGCTGACCAGAGTCAGGGGTTATCAGAGAAAGGGGGCAATTGAGGGGGGGGGGGGGAATCAGACAGGGGGTCTGTTGTACAGGATGGGGGTGCGGGATGTTATAACACAGGCTGCTCAGTGTCAGGGGAATTAGTCGTTTGAACGTTAATGTTTAAAATGGGCAGAGTTTCCACATCCAACTCCACCAGGAGCTGTTTACAGGGGGGTGGTGGACGGGGATAGATGTGTGGTGGGGGGGGGGTTACTAATTAGAAGGGGGGGGATCTGTCAGTCCAGAGGCTGTTCACAGGGAGGGAGTGGGAATTTGCCAGGTTGAGAGGGGTGGGGGGAAAGAGGGGAACTTAGAGGGATATTCAGCCGGGGGGCTTTGAAGATGGTTTGGGCAGTGGGGGAGCGGGGTACGGGGCTCAGAGGGAAGGATCGGGAGATTTAGAGGGATTGTGAGGAGGGACAACAGATTTGGCTGGAGTGGGGGGGGGGGGGGGAATTGACAGGGATTCAAGGAGGAGAGTGTAGAGGGATGTAGGGAGAGACTCAGGGATTGTGGTCGGGAATTAGAGGGATTCAGGGGGATTTAAGGGTCTCATGGGGACTTTGGGATTTAGCGGGACTGAGAGGGAGGGAATCAGGGGGAACTGAGGGGGATTCGGGAAGGGGGGGTTTAGAGGGGGATTTCTGGGGTTCTGAGGGATACAGGAGGGATTGGGGGGCTTACGGGGATTAAAAGACATGGTTTGGTGCTCAGACAGATTGAAGGGGTGGGATTGGAGAGGGAGCAGGATTCGGGGGCAGAGGAATGTGGCGAGGGTGGGTGCGATCTCGGGAGACATTCAGGGGAGATTCTAGAGGAATCTCAGGGGCTTAGAATCTGGGGAGGGTCTGGATGGGGTAGGGAGTCAGAGAGGGGGTTAGCGGGAGGGGCAATTTGGGGTGGAGGGAAAGGGATTGAGGGCGGGGTGGATTCATAGGGATTTGGGAGGGGGGAAATTCAGAGAGGGATTTAGGGTGTGGCCTTGCATCAGGGTTAGAATTGGGGGGGTGCCGAGCGATTCGGAGCGGGGGGGTGACTCAGAGGGATACAGGGGTGGGGAGGACTGAGGAAGGATTGGGTGCAGGCGTCAGGGGGGGCTTGAGTTTGGCAGGGGGGGCAAAGGGAGCCTTTGGGGGGGGCTGAGGAATTGGGGCAGGAACTTGGAGGATTCAGGGGGCTGAGAGTCAGATTGGCAGTGGGTGTCAGAGAGATTGAGCGGGGGGAGGGGGTGCTTACAGAGTCGGATGAAAGGAGATGGGGCAGAGGGACAGGGAATCAGGTGGGGGAAAGAGGAGTTTTGGGGGGGGAATTAGTGGAGATTGAGGGCGGGGGGTTGAGAAGGATTGGGAGGGGCTCAGAGGGCTTTGGCGGTGAGTTCCTGAGAGAGAGTGAGTGGGGGGGTGATTAGAGTGGGATTGGAGAAGATTGGGCAGAGAGGATCAGGGGGAGGGGCAGAGAGGATCGGGAGGAGGGGCAGAGAGAGATTGGGCAGAGGGGAGGTTCAGAGGGGTTTAAGTGGAGGGACTGAGAGTGGGTTTGGGCAGTGGGGATTTAAAGGGGGTTTTGGGGGGTGGGGAACCTGGAGGGGAGAGGGGAATTTGGGGGTGAGAGATTGAGTGCGGCAGGTTTAGGATTGGGAGTGGGTTCAGGAGTCGGGGGGGATTAGGCTCAGTGGGGGTTGGGTCTGTCGGTGGGTGTGGGGTTCGGGTCTGTCGGTGGGTGTGGGGTTCGGGTCTGTCGGTGGGTGTGGGGTTCGGGTCTGTCGGTGGGGGTGGGGTTCGGGTCTGTCGGTGGGGGTGGGGTTCGGGTCTGTCGGTGGGGGTGGGTGTGGGGTTCGGGTCTGTCGGTGGGGGTGGGTGTGGGGTTCGGGTCTGTCGGTGGGGGCTGGGTCTGTCGGTGGGGGTGGGGTTTGGGTCTGTCGGTGGGGGTGGGGTTTGGGTCTGTCGGTGGGGGTGGGGTTTGGGTCTGTCGGTGGGGGTGGGGTTTGGGTCTGTCGGTGGGGGTGGGGTTTGGGTCTGTCGGTGGGGGTGGGGTTTGGGGACAGGAGTCCAGGAGCTGGGGAGGGGCCCCTATGGATAGGGCTGGGATTTGGGGGGAGGGGGGGTGAAATCCTGGTGGGACTGGAGGGTCTCAGAGGAATTGGTCAGGGCGGGTCTGAGAGGGGGGGACAGCTCGGGGGGGGGAAACAAGCAGGGGGGGGGGGGGGGAACAAGCGGGGGGCGGGCAGTCGGGGGGCGGGCAGTCGGGGGGCGGGCAGTCGGGGGGCGGGCAGTCGGGGGGCGGGCAGTCGGGGGGCGGGCAGTCGGGGGGCGGGCAGTCGGGGGGCGGGCAGTCGGGGGGCGGGCAGTCGGGGGGCGGGCAGTCGGGGGGCGGGCAGTCGGGGGGCGGGCAGTCGGGGGGCGGGCAGTCGGGGGGCGGGCAGTCGGGGGGCGGGCAGTCGGGGGGCGGGCAGTCGGGGGGCGGGCAGTCGGGGGCGGGCAGTCGGGGGGCGGGCAGTCGGGGGGGGCAAGCGGGGGGGCAATGCCCAGGGGTGGGGGGTGCAATGCCCAGGGGTGGGGGGGGCAATGCCCAGGGGTGGGGGGGCAATGCCCAGGGGTGGGGGGGGCAATGCCCAGGAGGGGGGGGGCAAAGCCCAGGAGGGGGGGGGCAAAGCCCAGGAGGGGGGGGCAAAGCCCAGGAGGGGGGGGCAAAGCCCAGGAGGGGGGGGGGGAAGATTGAGACAGAGAGAAAGACAGAGACAGAGAGAGAGACAGAGGCAGAGACAGAGAGAGAGAGACAGAGGCAGAGAGACAGAGAGAGCGACAGAGAGAGAGAGACAGAGAGAGAGAGAGACAGAGAGAGAGACAGAGAGAGAGAGACAGAGAGAGAGAGACAGAGAGAGAGAGACAGAGAGAGAGAGACAGAGAGAGAGAGACAGAGAGAGAGAGACAGAGAGAGAGACAGAGAGAGAGACAGAGAGAGAGACAGAGAGAGAGAGACAGAGAGAGAGCGACAGAGAGAGAGAGACAGAGAGAGAGAGACAGAGAGAGAGAGACAGAGAGAGAGAGACAGAGAGAGAGAGACAGAGAGAGAGAGACAGAGAGAGAGAGACAGAGAGAGAGACAGAGAGAGAGACAGAGAGAGAGAGACAGAGAGAGAGAGAAAGAGAGAGAGACAGAGAGAGACACAGAGAGAGACACAGAGAGAGACACAGAGAGAGACACAGAGAGAGACAGAGAGAGACAGAGAGAGACAGAGAGAGACAGAGAGAGAGAGACAGAGAGAGAGAGAGACAGAGAGAGAAAGAGAGAGAGAGAAAGAGAGAGAGAGAGAGAGAAAGGGAGATAAAGGGAGAGAGAGAGAAAGATTGAGAGAGAGAGATAGAGAGACAGAGAGAAACAGAGAGAGAGAAAGACACAGAGAGAGAGAGAGATTGAGAGAAAGATTTAGAGAGAGAAAGATTTAGAGAGAGAAAGATTTAGAGAGAGAAAGACAGAGAGATTGAGAGAGAGAAAGGTTGAGAGAGAGAAAGATGGAGAGGGAGATTGAGAGGAGGCTGCAAACAGAGAGAAAAGCAGGGCTGAGGCGGGAAAGGTGTAGACAGAAAGTGAAGAGGTTCATACTCACCATCGCACATGTTTTCCCTCGGTGATCTCTCCAACTCCTTCCATCCCCTCTCCCATGGTGGGGGAGACAGATCCTTGGCCAGGGGTTTTGTGCTGGGAAAGGGGGGGTTAAAATATCAGAGCTGGAACTCCATGCAAGCACACACTGACTCACTCACTCACAAAGACACAGCTTACCTGATACTTACCAACCCACGTGTAGAGAGAGACTGGACAATGCATCGCCAGCCTTTTTATAACCTCACTGAGTCCCACACCTCCCCAATCAATCCTTATCCAACCACATCTCCTACACCTCACCTGAACACACCTCCTCCAGGTATGGGCCAGTCCAACACCAACCTGTCTCTGAGTGTGTGGGGGGTGTTTGTGTGTGTGGGGGTTAGTGAGCACCAGGCAAATGGTTTATCCCAAGGCTCTCCCTCCCCCCCCACTCCCAGCTTCACATCACCAGCACTGGGAGCTGAGAGAAGATGGGTTTCAATTAACTCGCAGCCCTGCACTGCCAGAGAGAGAGAGAGGCCAGGTCTGAATGTGGATTGTACAACTTGTTCATCCAGGACTCCATCGGCTACAGGTTTGCACCCTTTGCTGATTCTTGCAAAATTCACTTTTCCTTAAGTTGCCTGAACTGAAACAATATCTTGCAAAGTTCTTTGTTGCTGCATTTACAACTGCCACTTCTGATTTACAATCTGTCTGTCCGGGTGTCTGAATGTGTGTGTGTGGTTAATGATTCACCAGAGATCAGAGCTGCAACATAAAGCGTTTAAACTGTTTTTTAAACAGAAGCACTGGCTGGGGGAGGGGAGGGAGAGAATGAGAGTGAAGTTTCTGTCTGATAAATGCTGTAAGTGTGTCTTTAACCAGCAGCTCTGCAGAGAGACAGATGCAGGATTTTAAACTCTCTGGGAGCTGCACGCAGGGACTCACACACACACACACACACACAGATAGACATCAGCTCCTGTTTCACACCAACAACCAGGCTGGAGTCGATGCAGCTAATTTCCATCCAGAAATGTACTTGATGCATAAAGTCAGTGAGGGCTCCATTCCCATGACTTCCCATTCAGTCCAATCCAGCTCAGTTTGTTGGAATGCAGTGTGGGAGCCTCTGAGGGAGTTCACACACTGAGTTAGATTCACAATCTTCATTTCCTATCAAACACTCTCCAGTGTGTTTGAGTTGCACAGATCAGATTGAGCTGGGCACAGACAAGACCACAGCAGATCAGCCAGAGTGACCCCCCCCCCCCCCATCCTGGATCTACTGGTTACTGTTTTAACCAGGGTCTGGAGCAGGTCCAGGAGAACATCCCCCCCCCCACTCACCCACCCCCTCCACACTTTACAGCCTTCTGGACTCAAGATTCAGTCCAACAGTTTCAGAGAGTGAACTCTCAGCCCGTTCTGCTTCTTTTTCTTTGCTTGTTTCATTTTTCTTTCTTTCAGTCGGCAGCCCCCCTGCTCCAGACACAGCTTCTGTTTCTCTGTTCCTTCTCTCGCTCCATCTCCATTCCCTTTGGCTCTGGGGGGGGGGGGGGGGGGGGCTCACTTTTCTCTCATTCAATCTCTCCTGTCTTCCACCCTCTCACAGACCTTCCTTTAGTCCCTGTCCCACCCGCCCCTTTCTCCAAACCTGTTACATTTCGAACTTTCCCCAGTTCACAGGAAAGGTCACAGAGCTGAAATGTTAACTCTGTTTCTCTCTCTCTCTCTGCACAGATGCAGCCGAACCTGCTGAGTTTAATTCCAGCATTTCCCTGTTTTTCTAAGATTTCACAGAATAGTGTTGGTGCAGGAGGCCATTTGGCCCATCGTGTCTGCACCAGCTCTCCAATGTGCTGTTAAATCAGAGATTGGTGTAAAACTGGGATCTGTTCCTGACTGAGAGCGAAACGGCAGCTTTACATTTCCAGACTGAAAATAACTGGCCAATATTTAGTGCAGATTGTTCCCAGTTCCTTGCTTGTGGTCGATCCCTAACTGCCCTTGAACTGAGCAGCTTGCTTGCTGGGCCATTCCAGAGTCAACCACATCGTGTGGACCTGGATTCACATGAAAGACTTACAGGTCCAACCAGACCTGCTGAGATTTTCCAGCATCCTCTGGTCTTATTCTGGAGTCGGATAAATTCCTTCTCTCAAGGGCATCGGGGAACCAAATGGGTTTTAACGGCAATGGTTTCATGGTCATCACCAGACCTTTAATGACAGTTTTTTATTGAATTGAGATTTCACTATTTGCTGTGGTGTGATTGGAAGCTGGCTGCCCAGCGCATTACCCTCGGACTCTGGGTTCCCAGTCCAGTGACAACACCACCACACCATCAGATTGAGAGCATCTGTGTGATAGTCCCCAGTCTACCACTTTCAGGCCAGTCTCAATATGTTTAAAAAAAACCGTTTTAAATTAAATCAATTCGAGTCTAATTAAATACGAGTTGGAGGAATTCACAGGAGCCTGGGGCAGTTTTCTAACACATTACCATCTTTCTATAGATAAGGAATCAAGTATTGTACACAATACTCCAGATGTGGTCTCTCCAGTGCCTTGCACAATGGAAACATGCGTGAATTTAGAAGAATGAGAGATCACTGACAAGATGATAAAAGGTACGGATAAAGTAGACATGGAGAGGATGCTTCCTCTTCTGGGACATTCTAGGACGAGAGGTCACAGTCTTAGGATAAGGGGCAGCAAATTTAAAACAGAGTTGAGGAGAAACTACTTCTCCCAAAGGGTTGTGAATCTGTGAAATTCGCTACCCCAAAGAGCGGAGGAGGCTGGGACAGTGAGTAAATTTAAGGAGGGGTTAGACAGATTTTTAATTGGTAATGGGTTGAAGGGTTATGGGGAGAAGGCAGGAAAATGGGGATGAGGAGCATATCAGCCATGATCGAATGACGGAACGGACTCGATGGGCCGAATGGCCTAAATCTGCTCCTATATCTGAGGAATTTCTGACCCTTCCTATTTAATAATTCATTCCCTCGTCATAAATGGTAACATTTCATGACATTTCTGATTAATTGCTGTACCTGTATATTAGCCCCTTTTGATTCATGCCCAAGGACGGCCCAATCCCTCTGTCCCTCAGAATGTTGTGATCTCGCACCATTTAGTTATTAAGTGTATTTTATATTCATCAGGCCAAAATGTACATTTTCACATCCGCCCACATTAAACACAATTTGGCGAAGCTTTGCCAATTCACTGAACTACTTATGTCCCTTCATCGTCCCCTTACATCCTCATCACCATTTATTTTCCAATCTATCGTTGTGTCATCAGCAAACTTAACATCCATTTCTGCTCTGTGACATATCACTGTGTAATCTAACAATTACTCCAGTTCCCCTGGATTACTGCTCTGTAACATATCACTGTGTAATCTAACAATTAATCCAGTTCCCCTGGATTACTGCTCTGTGACATATCACTGTGTAATCTCACAATTAATCCAGTTCCCCTGGATTACTGCTCTGTAACATATCACTGTGTAATCTAACAATTAATCCAGTTCCCCTGGATTACTGCTCTGTAACATATCACTGTGTAATCTAACAATTAATCCAGTTCCCCTGGATTACTGCTCTGTAACATATCACTGTGTAATCCAACAATTAATCCAGTTCCCCTGGATTACTGCTCTGTGACATATCACTGTGTAATCTAACAATTAATCCAGTTCCCCTGGTTTTTGATTGGATATAACTAAAACAGAAAGCAGGCACCTCGGTCTTTGGGCTCGAATCAAGCATCAAATCGAGTCCAAGATCAGGTGCGATGCTCTTTCATGTCAGCTTGGATTTTTTGCGAGGACCATGAATTAGATTCAATTTGAATTGGTTTTGGGGGCAATGAGGAGATGGATTCTGGCTTGGCCAGTCCGCTCTCTGCATTGGCTTTGCAACGCTAAGCAATTACTATTTTACAATCCGACAGACAGGAGCTCCCGAACACAATGCAAAGTGCGGGGTTGGATTGGTTTCCATCATAAATTCCGTAAGTGAGTCCTTATTCGGATCATCTCTTCAGAGTCCAATTTCTCCAGCTGGAGATGGAGAGGTTTGGCTGCCTGACCGGTGCTGTTGCTGTTGTTTGTTTCACGATTGTCTGCAAACATGAGTAAGACTCCCTGCGAGCGCAGTTCAATATCATAAAGCTGATATTGATCAGTGAGTTCCAGAATAAAACAAAGACAATCCTTGCAATGTCATAGTTGAAACTTGTAAAAAAAACTACTTCTTTTTCTGTCTCATCATTTGAGGACAATAAGTAAGTGACATAATTTCCATGACTCAGATCTGAAATACATGTTCAAACCCGAATCAATCATATCGGAGTGTGTTTAAACTTTAGGTTGAAATCACGATTGGGAAATTACTTTAAATGTGTTTATTCCACAATTGCCTATCTGAAGTTCCCCCTCCCCACCCCGTCTCAACCGAGGCAGACCGAGGGCCGGGTAACTGCAGAATACCCTCGGCCTGAGTAACTGTGTGCCAACCTGAAAAATAACGGCACACAGTAAACTCTGACACATGTATATAGTTTTAAGAAATGAAATGTAACAAAATGTAATGTTTTTGTAAATAAGCACTGTATTGTACTGTAAAAATGATTCTTTTTTGCACTGTTTATGACCTTTGGATCTGTCATTTTGCAATGTTTTATTGGAGAGTTTTTTTTTGTGAATAAAGTATATTTTTGAAATAAAAAAAACATGTGTCGCAGTGGTGTTTTTAGCCCTGAAGCTGGAGACCTGGCTTCCAGTGAGCAGAAATAACCCAAGCTGAGATATAATCAGTGTGCTTGTGAGGAAAATCGCTATATTGTTGGGGCCAGGGGTGGGAATGAAGTCGCTGGTCTGATTATTGAAACAGAGAAACACTGGGTTGTGAATTGTGTCAGAAAACATTTGACAGACATTCAAAATGAGAATGAACATTGATGGCAACCTGTTCTCAGGGATTGTTTTAAATAGCACAATGATAACCTTGCGAAATGTATATGCCAATATAAGCTGTCCCTTAGGCAGCAAAATACTCTGATCAAATAGACCCTTTGATCAAAGAGACCTTGAAAAGGAGAGTGAAGATGGGGAAAGTGCTGCACAATAATTCACACAGGCAAGAAAATGTCATCAAAGGTTGAAGCGTGAGTTAAGGAACTGTAAATGTATTTTTAGTATAGTAGCAAGTTAAAAATTCAACTGTGGCTCAGCCGTTCGTGTTGAGTGTTGTGTTTTGTTTTTGATATTTTGTTTATGACCCTGTGACTATCACTGTCGAGACAAAATAATTATTTCTGTTTATCAGTGTGGGAGCGCCCTCTGCTGATCACTAACCGGAACTCCCAGTCTGGGGTTTTTGTGCGGGGTTCGCTCCATCTGTACCAGTGTGGGCTCCATGGCACAGAAATACACGGCGCTGTCGGACAGAACAGCTCTGGCGATATTTAAAGGAACAGTATTGTTTCCTTTGTGCAAAGCAGCCGAGAATCTATCTGAGAAATCCGGAGACTTATCGGTATTGCCCGAGCTATATATCTTCATCAAATATCTCAGAGCTTGCCCGGGATACTGGATGTACCAGAACACAGTTTGAAAAGCAGCTGTCGAGCTTTTACAGTCCAGTGTTATGTTCTGTCCTTCCAGAACCGATAATTCAGATCGACCTTGAAACACTGAATCTTCAGCCTTTGCCCCTGTAACAAAACACAGAAGGTGTTCAATATCTGGGAGGGAAGAGAGCCCATGGGACAGACACTGATCATTTAAACATTGGCTCAAAAAAAGAAAATGCTCGAAATTTTCAGTAGATCTGACAACATCTGTGAGAGGCGAACAGAGATAAAGTTTCAAGTCAGGATGACACTTTGTCAGAGTTTATTGACTCACCGGGCAGCAAGACCATTATTATCAGCAAACAAAGTAAGGAGCACATGGTGTCTGGTTTCGGGTTCGGCAGAAATGAAGCAGTATTTGAAATGTGTTGACATTTCTGTTCTGATATTCAAGCGGAAATTCATATCAGCGGAAACGTAATTTACTCAGAAATTATGGGGCGTTTCCCAGCGACAGGATTGGCCGCTTTCTCAGGATTGATGGTCGTCGGGCATCAATCAGCCTTGGCTCGACTAATAAGTTCTGAGTTTCTCTTTCTCCCTGTGTTTCTAGGGTTCTCCGGCTCTCTCTTCGTTTGGAGCCTGTCTATCTCGCTCTGTTATTCCGCCTCTGTTTGTCTAACCCCCATTGCTCTGCTTCTGACCGTCTCTGTCTTCGCACTGGCTCCACGTTCTTATCTTTCTCCCCTTCTCCCTAGAGTTCAGAGTTCAGACAATCCGATTTCTCCCACTGTCCCATTTCAATGAGCCCACTAAATTACTCATTCTATTCGAGCACCAAATGTAGATAAAGTTAATAACCAGCACTTAAGGGGTAGCATTATGATGGAAAGATTTAAATGTAAATACTAAAGAATATAGAGTGTGAATGTGAATCCAGGGTCATATTTACATCGTGTTGTTATTTTAGAAAAGGCATCTTATCGGAATCTTGATGGCGTCATATTGTTTAGAATGAACTTTTATAACCAGTATGAACTGAATAAAGCGAAACGCCAGCAATTAAAGTAACGGTGGGATTATCCCTCATGTATACGCTCAACTGAGTTCAATTGCATTGGGATAGTAAAAGGATGAACAAGAATAATGCAACATAATCATGCAGCAACGCCCTTTTGTCATTTGAGAATTCGATGATTTTCCAGGAAATGACCAGTTACCTCAGATTGCCGCCAGATGGCGGTGCCTCACCATGTTTGTGTGTTTACTGCAGCGGGTACGGGGAGCATAACTCGGCGGTATTGCTGCTGGTCTGGTTTCCCAAGGCGTCCAGAGGCTCTCGGAAATAACCCTGTCGCTATCACGTACTACGTTATATTATGCTATGTTAATTGTATTTCCCTTTCTGAAATTCCTGAGTGTGTTTAGGCCATTGAATTTCTCATTGTACCCTTTTGCTTCTCTCTCTCACTATCTCTCTGTTTCTCTTGTTGTCTGTTCGCCTGTCTCTCTTTATGCTTTCGTCAGTACTGTCTCCATAAATCTGCAACTGCTCCCTTCACAGTTCCTTCACCGAACCTTCATCTATTTCCCTTCCTGTCTCCGTCTCTCCCTCATTTATCTTACTGTGTCTTGATCCAGCATTAAGGAAACACTCTGAAGTTCACTGGGGGAATTCTATTCTCAATGTTTATTTTAAAGATCGCAGTCACTTCCTTGTGAACTCTCTTCATTATGGATAGACTTTCTCTGAAGCAGCAAAACTCTGGTCGGATCAAATAAACCCAGAGAACAGGCCGCAGGAAAAAGGCTTCAGAACCTGATTGGGACTGAGTTGCTGAATATTAGACAGACACGGAAACTGGATCAAATGACAATTACTAAACTAAAGAGATCAAATAAATTTAAGAAGATCAGCGACAGTACAACTGCGAGTTGAAATTAACTAATACAATTCCTTATCTCTTGTTGAGGTTGTGTTTTGCTCTGATATTTTAGGAAGGCACCTGTGATTTTCTCAGTAGAGAGTGAATTATTGTTTCTGTTTATCGGTGCGAGAGCACCCTCTGCTGGAAACTTACTGGAACCCCAGTGTGGGGTTTTGTCCGGGAATCGCTCTATCTCTGCAGCAGTGTGGGCTCAATGGCACAGAAATACACAGCGCCGTCGGAGTGAAGAGCCCCGCCTTATTTAAAAGAGCGGTTTTGTTTCCTTTGTGCAAACAGCAGAAAGTCTGGCAAATCTTGAGACGAATCTCCCGCGCTGCATCCTCATTGAGTATTTCGGACCTTTTCTGGTAGACGGGATGTTTCAGAACAGAGTTGGTTCACGATAGGTTGTTGACTAACGACAGTCCGGTGTTGTGCTCTGTCCTTCCTGAATTGTTAATTCAGAAGGAGCCTGTGACAACGAATCATCGCTATTGGTTCCTATAACACAAATACAGTGTTCCAAAAGTCAGAAATTAAACACAACTCCTGGATAACACACTGACTGAACAGAGACTCGCCAGACAGCAAGACCATTATTACCAGTAAGGAATAAGGGGGACACATGGTAATTCCTTTAGAGTTCGACAGAAAAGTACAGGTTATTCTCGATGTATTGATTCTTTTAACCTGAACCTTTTAACTGTAACCCAGAACAGAATGTGGCTTCACTAAGTCAGAAACTGAGGTGGTTTTTCAGGGATACGTCTGGCTGTTCTGTCAGTGCTGATCGAAGTGGCGCACCAACAGATGAGAGTCGGAGAGAATTATTTAGTCTGATTGCTTCGCTTTCTCTTTCTGACATTTTCAGGATTTCCGCCTCGCTTTTCTTGTCTCTGTCAGTTGTTCGTTCTGTCGCTCTTTTCGAAGTGTCATGAAAATGCGGAGTACAGAAAATCTAACTTGTCTCAGAATCTTATTCAAAAAATCCCGATAAGAAGTACTCTGTTAAAAGTAGCAAAAATATTTCTGTATTTCACAGGTAAATTTGAAATGACAACGGTTCGGCAAAATGCTTAATTCAGTGGGAATCGGAGCAAAATCAATCCCCTCTGCAGGCGGCACAATAACAGTTGAAATCTGCAAAGATTCATGTTGATTTGAATTCGTTTCATTCATTCTTTCTGGAGTGCACATTGGATAAACAGAATGAGCTATCAAGATGCAAAACAAGGAAAGCATTTATTCCATCTTCATAGTTATCTAAAATGAAGTGTGTGTTACTGGGCATGATAATAATCATCTGCTGACATTATTATACATCGATGTTAAAATCCTGTAATTTATTCGGTCGCGCTGGCAAAATTATATCGTCCAGGTATCATTAGCAACTTAAGCTCCAAAGAGCTTGGTACATCAAAGTGCAGCAACGTTTACCTACTATAATTTTGGATGGAATTTACATCTGATAACTACATCAAGTGTGTACATTAATCCCCAGATGCAATCGCCAGGCAATATCTCCCATGGGCAATGGGGAACAAAGTTCGCATAGAGTGGATGGTGACAAAAGGGAAAATGCGCCACCCCGACCTCCTGCTGCAAACTTTCATCCCTGACAATGTTATTCAATATTCACACTTCAGCAACCGGGTCCCAGGTCCAGCCATCGAGTGACTGAACCTCTCTGTGACTCACAGCGCCTGCAGTAAGTGAAAGCCGCCAGCAGATGGTGATATTGTATTATTTTAGTCACAAGACAGTGAAACTCCCGTTTCAACTCACAGTTAGATTTTCTGGATATCAGTTTGACTGGAACAGTGCTGTTCCAAACTACCACCACCATCCCAAAGGAAACTAGCAAAGTGCAATAAATGCTTGACTCGGCATCGAAGCCCACACTCGGTAAGATTAATTTTTAAATGGTTTATTTTGGGGGCATTTGTGGCATCTCCTCCCCCAGTGGCCCAGAGTGAGGCAGAATTGCTATTAGTTTCACCCTGTGTGAGCTGACCGTCGCTTGTATCACTTTCTCAGGGTTCCCTTTGGTGTCACCAATGGGGTCTCGGTCTTCCAGCGTGCTATGGACCGAATGGTGGACCAGAACGGGCTGCGGGCTACCTTCCCGTACCTGGATAATGTCACCATCTGCGGCCATGACCAGCAGGACCACGACACGAATCTCCTGAACTTCCTACGCACTGCATCTCGCCTGAACTTGACCTACAACAGGGAGAAGTGTGTGTTTCGTACGCGCCGTTTAGCCATCCGAGGATACGTGGTGGAAAACGGGGTCATTGGCCCTGATCCAGACCGTATGCGCCCCCTTTCTGAACTTCCCTTACCTGCTAGTGCAAAAGCACTGAGAAGATGCTGAGGCTTCTTCTCTTATTATGCTCAGTGGGTTCCCAACTACGCGGATAAAGCCCGTCCGCTCATTAAGTCCACGACTTTTCCCTTAACGCCAGAGGCCCGATTGGCCTTCGATAAATTGAAAGCCGACATCGCGAAAGCCACGATGCACGCTGTAGACGAATCCATCCCCTTTCAGGTGGAGAGCGATGCATCTGATTTCGCCCTGGCCGCCACACTTAACCAGGCGGGCAGGCTCGTCGCATTTTTTTCCCGCACCCTCCAAGGCCCCGAAATTCGGCATTCAGCGGTGGAAAAGGAGGCCCAGGCCATTGTGGAGGCCGTCAGGCACTGGCGCCATTACTTGGTGGGAAAACGGTTCACCCTGATCACGGACCAGCGGTCCGTGGCGTTCATGTTCAACAACACGCAGAGGGGCAAGATCAAGAATGACAAGATCTTGCGGTGGAGAATTGAACTCTCCACCTATAACTACGACATCATGTATAGTCCAGGGAAACTCAATGAGCCCTCGGATGCCCTCTCGCGTGGAACATGCGCTAGTATACAGGAGGACCGTTTGCACGCCCTCCATAATTACCTGTGCCATCCTGGGGTCACTCGGCTCTCCCACTTTATAAAAGCCCGCAACCTGCCTTACTCGGTGGAGGACGTCAGGTCAGTAACAAGGAGCTGTCGGGTTTGCGCGGAATGCAAACCGCACTTTTACCGACCTGACCGGGCACATTTAGTCAAGGCCACTCGTCCCTTCGAGAGACTGAGTGTCGATTTTAAGGGCCCCCTTCCCTCAACAGATCGGAATGTGTACTTCCTCAATATCATTGACGAGTACTCTCGGTTCCCTTTTGTTGTTCCCTGCTCTGATACATCCGCTGCCACGGTTATCATGGCATTCCGTGATCTCTTTACCCTGTTCGGGTACCCCGGCTACATCCATAGCGACAGGGGCTCGTCGTTCATGAGCGATGACTTGAGGCAATTCCTGCTCTTCTACGGGATTGCCTCTAGTAGGACCACGAGCTACAACCCTAGGGGTAACGGACAGGTGGAACGTGAGAATGCTACAGTCTGGAAGGCTGTCTTACTGGCGTTGAAGTCAAAAGGTCTTCCAGTCTCCCGTTGGCAAGAGGTGCTCCCTGATGCGCTCCATTCTATTCGCTCCCTCCTGTGTACAGCAACCAATGCTACTCCCCACGAGAGGATGTTCTCATTCCCTCGAAAGTCTTCCTCGGGGACCTCATTACCGTCTTGGTTGACGTACTCAGGACCCGTCCTCCTGCGGCGACATGTAAGGGCCCGCAAGTCTGACCCGTTGGTCGAACAGGTCCATCTCCCCCACGCCAACCCTCAGTATGCCTGTGTGGCATACCCTGACGGGCGAGAGGAGACGGTCTCGATCTGAGACCTGGCGCCAGCAGGGGATGTAGCAACCCCTGTCGCTCCCATACCCCCTGTAACAAACCCTTTATCTCTTGTTTCTTCCTCGAACACGGCGCGGGCAGCATCGGGACCATTGCTTAACCATTTTACTCCCATGTACAGCTTGCCTGAGCCCAGAAGATGGTCGCCACCGCAGGGCGTGTCAGGATCCCATGGACTACCGTCACCTCAGGGTCAACCGGCCTGTGAGTCCGTGGAAAAACAGCTGGACGCCGCCTTGGGGAGAACGCCACCGCAAGTGCCTACTCCGGTGTCACCGCCGGTATTGAGGAGGTCACAACGACGGTGCGGTCCCCCTGACTGTTTGAACTTATAGACTGCTGACACTTTATTCTGTTTTTTTGTACCCCGCCGGCCTTTGTTCTCAAAGGAGGGGTGAATGTGGTGAACCATCGTTGGTTCCCACTGGATAGTACTGAGCCAGGGGCTGGCCAGTACTACAAGGATGTACATATGTTACTGTTGGGTTGTGCTATTGTTGCTGTTGGGTTAGGGTGGGGTTGTTACACCTTTGTACTGTAGTGTTGTGGTACATCCCAGTCGGGCTCCGCCTCCTGGGAGAGGTATAAGAGTCCCTGCTCTGGCCGGGACCCCTTCAGTCTGGGATAGTGTATATAAGTTCTGGCAGCTTCGTTACAGTAAATAAAAGCCTTTCATTTACTGAGCTTCAGGCCTCGTGTTTGAGTAGCGCATCAATCTCTAATGATGGAGACATTTCCATTGCAGAGGACATGGGGACCTGATTTTCTGCATCTATTGACCGGTCGAAAAACAATGGGAATTTCACCATCCGTGAGCTGCGGCTGTCTGGCCGCGCGGTGTATTACTGCGGACTGAGAGACTCAGAGACAGAAACCAGAGGGAGCCCCGCACCAAAACACTGCCGCAAAGTCACAGGGTGAACGGGGCAGAGAATGGTAATAATATTGAACTTCTTTAAATACAGCATGATGCGCTCTGTAGTGCCTCCATACATTTTCAGTTTTTTCTGATATTCACAACAGGGGCCTGGGGGTATTATCCCGAGACGATTAATCCAGAGGCTCAGCTAAAGTTCTGCAGACTCATTTCAATTAAAAAAATCTACAATTAAAAATCTAATTCACGAAAGTACTTGAGGGAAGGAAAACTGCATTCCTCTGGCCTCCATGTGACACCAGAGCCACTGCGATGTGGTTGATTCTCAGCTAGCGATGGACAATAAATGCTGGCCAACCAATGGCACCCATGTCCCACACACAGAACAAACTTTCACTGGAATCACGGTTGAAACTGTCCTGAAAGTAAGGCTAATGGACGTATTAAAAAAAAAACAATGACAGAACTATTTAGCCTTCCTTAGCTTCCGGGTCACAGTAAGAAAATAAGCGGGTTTTTTGGAATGTCATTTATTGAGCATGTTGAATTTATGGAGCATAATCTCATCAAGAGCTATGCAGATAGCTCGGGAAAGTGGCGTTCAGGCTGATCAGCCCTGATCTAACTGAATGACAAAACAGAATCGAAGGGCAGAATGGCCGACTGCTGTTCCCACGTTCCTACACTCCATTTGTCCATTTTCTTCCCGACGTCAATCGTTAAATCTCGAAGTTTCCTCTGTAAGGATAGTGATTGCCATCCAGCTCACTGTGTGTCTGTTTACTGTCTGTTATCTCACCACCTGGGTGTCACGCAGCTCCGCTGGGGACAGAAGGGACGGAAGTGAGAACATCTGGAGACAGGAAGCTGATTATTGAGGGTAAGGATTAGACTTGATGAAATCAAACACCCAGCTCCTCCTCTACAGAGCGGACAGCGACAATGTGGCTGCTCGGTATGTGGGTACTGTGGGGACCATTCCTGACAGGTAATTATGTGCAAAATACATTGCACCGTTTCTCACATTTCCCAAGCTTGGTTCCAGACCATTCTTTCATGATCCGCCCGTCTGAACATTTTCTGTTTTGTTAATTTCAGATCTGAGTCATGGAGATTCTGTCACCCAGTCGCTCTCATCAGATGTTAAGGGAGAAGGCGAGATCGTGACTTTAACCTGTGACTATCAAACCACAGAGAGCGACTATAGGCTGTACTGGTACCGACAACTTCCAGACAAGCAGCCCGTGTTTATTCTGCGGAAAGATCCTGATGGTTATGAAGATAAAGCAGATGTTTTTAAAAGTCGGTTCTATGTAGATCTCCAGGCCTCGAACAAATTCATCAGTTTAAATATATTCGACTTGAGCCTGACTGATGCTGCCACTTATTACTGCGCGTTCAGACGCACAGTGATAGGAAGAAGACCCAGCTTCGTGCAAAAACCGGCTTACACTGGAGGAATGAGCCCGTGACGATTGAGGATTGCGTTCTGGCCAGATGTTAACTGAGCTGTCAGCCTCTCAAACACACCACACACAGAGGAAATCAAGTTAACCTCAGATGAAACCACCATCTAACTGTTTCTAGCAGCAGTGGAGAAAACAAACTGCAGAATCCAATCTGTCAGGCAGATCCAGCACGGAACCAGACTCGACTCATTCTTCCAAAAGACAATCATGCCATTTTGTGGTCTTGCTCCACCAATCGGCGGTGAGCTGGAATCCAGTGAATGGAAATACATCGAGCTGCGATACAGTTAATGTCATGGTAATGGGAATATACCCATTGTTTGCGAGTGAACTCTATAAAGCATTGTATTCTAATGTCATTGGGTAGTCTGAGGAAGGCATTTAGGACAATATGGATCGTCAACATGGCTCCTCAATGTCGCAGAAAGAGAAAGAGAGAGGATGGATGGAAAGAGAGGAAGAGAGAGAGAGAGAGGTGTCCATTATTTGGTTCAAATTTGCGACAAGTTCAATGTAACCGGCACATATTTGGATTCCCCAATCCCTTTACTCCAGGGTCAGAGTGACGGGAATTTCTGACTGAGAATTAAACATTCCCACTGCCTGCTGCGCTGATACCGTTTGTAACCATCACCACACCGACTACACTGGAAATGACATTCCTGAGGTTCGCAAGTCCCATTTCACTTCTGGAGCCTGTGAAAGGCGTCACATCAGTAAACGTAAGTTCTCTTTTTTCGAGGGATACTTGTTTGTAGAGGTTGCATTCATTGTCTTTCTGTTTCCACGGGGACCGATAATGTTTATTTTTAATTTCATTTTCGTTATTTCAGTTTGTTTTTCCCAGATTGGGTTAACGACTGGTCACCACGCCCCGAGACTTCCCGAATACTGTCCTCCAGTCCCTTCAGAGATTATTTCCACTCCAGGGGACACCGGCAATCTATCCAGAACAATACTCCGGGAATTTACCGAGGAGACAGTGCAGTGCTTAGAAATGCTGCACTGTCAGAGCTGCCAGCCTCGCGGTGACCTGTTAAATCTGGGGCACCGTCTTCCCTCTCAGGTGGAGGTGCCACATGGTCACTGTTTCCAAAAAGAGCAAGAGAAACATCCTGTTCGATATCTGTTCACCAGTCGCAGTGACTGACACAGCCAGAGCACTGCAATATTACTGAATGAAATAATATGCTGAGTCCAAATTAGCTGCTGTGTTTACGACATAAAACACTTCGGGACATTACAATTTACAAATATTATCATGCTCATACTTTTAAGTGCCCCGGTGTTTAAATTTTGCAATATATTTGTTATTCATAAAAATATTCTCAGTGAAAGATTGAGAAATCACCACGATTTCAGGTTCCATTTCAGACTCACTCTGATTCAAAGTTTGCCTAACGCTCTGTTATGCTGAGCGAGGCTCTGATAGTTTTTGTACAGGTTCAGCCCAGCTCTGTGTCTCTGTGGGACTCAGTGCGCAGTAATAAACCCCGGAGTCTGCCAGCTCTGTTTTCGACACTTTCAACGGGACGGTGCGGATTGTATCATTGAGTTCCGCTGAAAAACGTTCCCCTGAGGACATCTCTGTGTTGCCACTGTATTTATACCTCTTCAGCAGAAACTCCATGGACCCACTGGAATGCTGACGGTACCAGAATAAATAAGGAGTGCTAGTACTTGGAGCTGTATAATTACAGAGCAACTGAACAATATTTCCTTCAGTAACGGTGACTGCAGCCGGTGTCTGTGAAACAGAATCTCCTCCACAGTGTCCTGTAAGAAAGCAAAGGAATATTAATCTAAACAATGCGACTTCACTCTGCCCCCCACGAACCCCCCCCCCCCCCCCCACTCCTAGAATCTGCCGTAATCTTGAACAATAATCTCAGAAAGAAATCACACAGCACAACAAAACATATATTTCACAGTTCAGCGGCTAGAAAGGGAAGGGCTTGTGGGGATTAAATAAAACTTCCACCATAAACATTCTGTTCTTTCTAAAGAGATCAGTTCCTCGCCTTCAGTCCCTGTAACTGGAAACCGCTCACGGTCTGTCTGTCTGAAGTGTGGTGTTTGCCAAAATCATTCACTGGTATCAGAGGAGCTTCAATCTGAGCCCAACTCATTCCCTCTCATTCCATGGGAGAAATGTGCCCAATCCCAACAGTGCTCAGTGTTGAGACCAGCGAGATCATGATAATGTTTCGATGTTGTGATCAATCCATTCCCTGATCACCCACCCCCTCCCCCTTGCATTGAGCGAACCACCTGACAGAATATATTATGTGGGAATGATGTACAACACAGAATTGAGCAACTTGTGAACCTACCGGTTAAAAGAGCTGTCGCTATGAGGAATAAATACAGAGTAACAGGAGACATGTTTGCCGAGAGCTGGAAGCGGATTATGAGGGGCATGACAGTCATAGCGAGAGTGTAGAGAAAGATCAACTTAGTGTGAGGCAGATCCATTCAAAAGTCTGATGGCAGCAGGGAAGAAGCTGTTTTTGAGTCGGTTGGTACATAACCTCAGACCTTTGTGGATTTTTCCGACAGAAGAAGGTGAAAGAGAGAATGTCCAGGTGCGTGGGGTCCTTAATTATGCTGGCTGCTTTTCCGGGGCAGCGGGAAGTGTAGACAGTCAATGGATGGGAGGCTGGTTTGCGTGATGGACTGGGCTTCATTCACAACCCTTTGTATAGTCCCCACCAGTCACACACGACACACACACAGTCCAGAAGAGACACACGTGTGGAAGATGATGGTGTCGGAGGCAGAGGTGCCTCGAGCTATCCGTGCAGCAACGCAGGTCCAGTGCGCTGAAGGCTGTCCTCCTCGGCAGCAATGACCTGCCACCGGTCTGCGCCTTCACAAGACTCTGGACACAATGGGTAAAGAGAGATAGAGAGTGAGAGATGGATTGATATATATACATGATGAGAGAGAGAGAGAGATTGCCCCAATACAAACATCGCTCCCCAACCTCTCTATTCCCCCTCCCCAGCAACTATCTGAAGCTAAATTAATGTCACAACATCACTGCCATCTTTTACCCAAAACTTAGCTTCAGACCCTGTCCCTCTATATTTAACCAGCCCGTCTCTGACATCTCCTCCAGTCACACAACCCTGTGAGATGTCTGCACCGCTCTAATTGTGGCATCGTGAGCGTTCCACATGCAACATGACTTGCATCGATAAACTCTCATCTCCAACATTTCAATTGAAGTTTCAAAGCTCAATGGCTTTGAAGCCGAATGGTCCAGATTGCCATGGCCTTCAATGTGAACAAGTTCTTTGTGATGTCACTACAGAGGTTGCCTAGGAAACAATGACTGAACACAGGGGGTGAATGTGAGAAGCTGAAGTTTCCACTTGAAGACATTCCCAGTGTCTCTGAGCAGCTGAACTGGGGAAGCCTTTGGGCAGAGACTGTGCTGCTGCTATTGCCCTTCCTGGCCACCAGGCGTCGCTGTAACGCTCCCGGGGGGGCTGCTCCTCCCCAGTGTCACCTCTTGCCCACTCCGGCCCATGCTCGTTGGCGGGACAACAGGGGGACTTGTCGAGGGGGGCGGGGCGGCCTGTGCGCATGTGCGGGACGGGAATGCTCCCAGAGGTCAGCGCGCGCGGACGCCGCCGCATTGATGCCGTCTCCCCTGGCAACGCAAGATGGTCGCCGCCGCCGCCTCCCTTGGCAACGGAATATGGCCGCTGGCCGTCTCCCTTGGCAACGCAAGATGGCCGCCGGCGGTGGGTGTCATTGCGGCGCACGCGCAGTGAGGTGTGTCTGCAGCCATTGTCCAGATTGCCCCCAGTGGATGGGGTTGGGATTGTGCAGCAGATGGAGCAACAATCCCAGTTTCAATAGGGGGACAGAAGCTGCAATGCTGCCCCCTGTTGGTCACTTCTCCCAGTCTCAGCATTGCAGAGTGTTTAAACAAGAGTGCATTGTCACAGCAGCACCTTGACCTTCAGTTTCAGTTTATTTATTAGTGTCAGAAGTAGGCTTACATTAACACTACAATGAAGTTACTGTGAGAATCCCCTAGTCGCCCACACTCCGGCGCCTGTTCGGGTTACACTGAGGGGGAATTTAGCACGGCCTATGCACCCTAACCAGCACATCTTTCAGACTGTGGGAGGAAACCGGAGCACCCGGAGGAAACCCACGCAGACACGGGGAGGGGACAGCCCGGGGGAAAGCTCCATTCCAACTGTCCCTGGAGTGTCAGATTAACCTGGGTCACTCACGCACCCCCCCCGGCTAAGACTCACCTCCCTCAGACAGTGAGACCCTCCTGTATCACTCACCTTACTGTAGTCAGATACCCTCAGACTCAGCACTGGGTCCTGGGCGTGTTCTTTAAATGCTGCGACCTATCGTGGAGGAAAGAATTGGGAGGATTTTGATTTGATTTGATTTATTACTGTCGCATGTATTGGGATACAGTGAAAAGTATTGTTTCTTGTATGCTGTACAGACAAAACATACCGTTCATAGAGTACATCGGGGAGAAGTAAAAGAGAGGGTGCAGAATGTAGTGTTGCAGTCATAGGGAGGGTGTAGAGAAAGATAAATCTAATATGTAGCAGGTCCATTCACAAGTCTGAGGGCAGCCGGGAAGTTCTTGAGTCGGTTGGTACGTGATCTCAGACTTTGTATCTTTTTCCTGACGGAAGAAGGTGGAAGAGAGAATGTGTGCATGAGGTCCTTAATTATGCTGGCTGCTTTTCTAAGGCCGCGGGAAGTGTAGACAGAGTCAATGAATGCGAGGCTAGTCTGCGTGATGGACGGGGCGACATTCACGACCTTTTGTAATTTCTTGCAGTCTTGGACAGAGCAGAAACCAGACCAAGCCGTGATACAGAAAGGATGCTTTCTATGGTGCATCTGTAGAAGTTGGTGAGAGTCGTAGCTGACATTCCAAATTTCCTCAGCCTCCTGAGAAAGTAGACGTGTTGGTGGGCTTTCTCAATTATAGTGTCGGCATGGGGGGACCAGGACAGGTTGTTGGTGATCTGGACACCTAGAAACTTGAAGTTGAGACCCAAATGACAAGTTGTCATAGTGTCATAGATGTTTACTGCAGGGAAACAGGCCCTTTGGCCCAACTTGTCATTTTGACCTTTTTCTTTTAACCCCTAAGCGAGTCCCAATTCCCCACATTTGGCCCATATCCCTCTACATCTATCTTACCCATGTAACTGTCTAAATGCTTTTTAAAAGATAAAATTGTGTCCGTCTCTACTACTACCTTTGGCAGCTTGTTCCAGACGCTCATCACTCTCTGTGTGAAAAGATTGCCCCTCTGGACACTTTTGTATGTCCCCCCTCTCACCTTAAACCCATGCCCTCGAGTTTTAGACTCCCCTACCTTTGGGAAAAGATATTGACTATCTATTGTGTGTCAACCATAGAATAGCCACAGAATGAAGGAGGCCATTCAGCCCATTCAGCTGGTGTCGACTCTCTGCTAGAGCAATCGAGCCAGTCCCACTGCTCCACCTTGTCCCTGGAGCCCTGCAAATCTTTTCCCATCAGCTTCCCATCCCATTTCCTCTGGAAAGACAGCGAGGAGCAGAGAGGAAAGAGGTACTTGGGGAATGGAAAGTTTCATCTGATGTTCTTGTTGGCAGATGCTCTGTGGTGGATAAAGCTGGCAGCCTCCTCCAGAAAGCAGCACAGAGTGAATGGAAGGGGCAGAATGTGAGTGAGATGAGACACGAGAGAGAGAGAGAGAGAGAGAGGTGAAAGCTTTCTGTTTGTCAGCAAAAAGCACAATGGTGGCCCTGTGTCCTTCAGGGAGCGGCCCAGGCCTCGCTCAAAGCCTGCCCTGTCCTCACACTCACTGGGAGACGGCCATTTCTAACATGTTGTCCATGCTTCTGAGCTGACACTGAGACAAACACAACAACAGCAGCCACTATCCGGACAAGTCCTCACGGAGAATGAAATGTCCAAAGCCACTTCAAAGGAAGATTGCGCGGCAGGATTTGTCCCCGAGCTGCGGAGGGAGAGATTTGGATGGATGACCAGAAGCTGGGTCAGTGAGGTTGTGTTTTAGCAATGGAGGTCCAGAGAACAGAAAAGGCCCTTCGGCCCATTGCATCTGTGCCGGTCAAAGACAAACCACCCAACTTGGCTCACGGCCTGGTAAGCCTTGGCATTGCAAATGCATAGCTAAGCACTTCTTAAACGTTCTGAGGGTCTCTGCCTCCACCACCCTTTCAGGCAGAGAGTTCCAGACTCCCACCACCCTCTGGGTGAAAAAGGTTTTCCTCACATCCCCTGTAAACCTCCTGCCCCTTACCCTAAATCTATACCCCCTGGTCATTGATCCCACCACCAAGGGGAAAGCTTTCTTCCCGTCTACTCTATCGATGTCCCTCATAATCTTATCCATCTCCATCATGTTCCCCCTCAGCCTCCTCTGCTCCACGGAAAACAACCCCAGGGTGGAATCTTATCACTGTTCAGGCCGGCAGGATTTTCCCATCCCACTGCAGTGAAAGGAGATTTGGCAAGTCACCAGATTCTCCGACCTCGCTGAGCGGGAGTGTGGCGTCAACAGGTGGTAAGATCACACCCTCAGTCTATAAAATCTCTCTTCAGTTCGAGTGGCGGCACGGTAGCACAGTGGTTAGCACTGCTGCCTCACAGCGCCAGGGACCCGGGTTCAATTCCGGCCTCGGGTTACTGTCTGTGTGGAGTTTGCACATTCTCCCCATGTCTGCGTGGGTTTCCCCCGGGTGCATTGTCCATGCAAAATTGCCCTGAGGGTCCCACGATGTATAGGTTAGGGGGATTAGCGGGAACATACGTGGGGTTACGGGGTAAGCCTGGGTAAGAGTCCGTGCAGATTTGATGGGTCGAATGGCCTCATTCTGGACTGTAGGGATTCTATGATTCTATGAACTAAAACTCTCCAGGCCAGGCAACATCCTGGTGAATCTCCTCTGCACCTTTTCCAGTGCTATCACATCCCTCCTATCCTGTGCATTCCACAACTGCACAATGTTTCGATGAGGGGCAGCACAGTGGTTAACACTGCTGCCTCACAGCGCCAGGGACCCGGGTTTGATTCCTGGCTTGGGTCACTGTCAGTGTGGAGTTTGTACATTCTCCCCGTGTCTGCGTGGGTTTCCACCGGGTGCTGCGGTTTCCTCCCACAGTTCGAAAGACGCGCTGGTTAGGTGTATCAGCCATGCTAAATTCTCCCCAAGTTGCCCAAACAGGCGCCAGAGCATGGCGACTACGGATTTTCCACAGTAACTTCATTGCAGTGTTAATGTAACCCTACTTGTGACACTAATAAATAAACTTTTAAACCTGATACTCGATTCCCCCATGTTGGCCTTGTTCTGTGATCATTAATGCGGATGTTTAGATTATTCAATAGTTCTTTGAGGACAGCAGACACAGGGGAAAAAAAACATGTGACTCTGTACACAACAGATATATTTCAAGGGGATATTGCAGCCAGCTGTATCTGAGTGGCAGTAATCTTCCCTCAGAATCAGACAGATTGTGGGTTCAGCTCAGAGCCTCAAATACTCGGCCCTTAGCATCGATCAGAGCCTCCGCGCACAGCATGATGGGAGAGCGGACAAAGGAAAGTGGTGTTGAATTTGTGAGCCTTGTTTTGTGGAAAGCTTTAGTGTTTGGTCAGAATGTTAATTTTTGAGTGGACCTACCATACATTAAGCTGATCTTTCTCTATACCCTATCGGCAACACTGTATTCTGCACCCTCTCCTCTCCTTCTCCCGAATGGACTCTATGAACGGTATGTTTTGTCTGTGTAGCGTGCAAGAAACAAAACTTTTCACTGTGTCCCAATACATGGGATAGGGCTACATGGTGGACAGTGTTTAGCACTGCTGCCTCACAGCACCAGGAACCCGGGTTCAATTCTCGGTTGGGAGTTGAGTTTGCACATTCTCCCTGTGTCTGCGTGGGTTCCCTCCGGGTGCCCCGGTTTCCTTCCACAGTCCAAAGATGTGCAGATTAGGTGGAATCCGAGACGCTACAGAAGCAGGGTAAAGATTTGAAAATGAAGTGTTTCTTACCCACTTTTAAAAGACAATCCACATTCGCACCAGTCACATTTCACACACTCTGCTCAGTCCTGTGTTGGGGGGGGTGTTTAGTGCGGGATCAGTGTCCGCTTTTCTCAAACCGCAGTGATATTCCCAACAAGGGCACGAGGTTTCAGTGTTTAAACATGTAAAGATTACAAAACTAAACCAGACAGAAAGTGATGAGGCCTCACACCTTCAATGTAGTAATCTTCGCTCAGAGTCAGAGAGATTGTGGGTTCAGGTCAGAGCCTGAAATACTAGGCCCTTAGCATCGAGACACACAGAGACAGAGAAACACAGAGACAGAGACAGATACAGAGAAATGCAGAGACAGAGAGACACACACAGATACATAGAGAGATATACACACAGAGGCAGAGAGAGAGACACAGATCCAGAGAAGTACAGAGACAGAGAGACACACAGATACAGAGAAATAGAGACAGAGAGAAACAAAGAGAGAGACACAAACACAGAGACAGAGTGAAATATACAAATATACAGAGAGAGACACAGATACAGAGAAATACAGAGACAGATACACAGAGAGATAGAGACACAGAGAGATAGAGACACAGAGAGACACACAGATACACAGAGAGATAGAAACAGAGAGACACACAGACACACAGAGAGATAGAGACACAGAGAGACACACAGATACACAGAGAGATAGAGACAGAGAGACACACAGACACACAGAGAGATAGAGACAGAGAGACACACAGATACACAGCGAGATAGAAACAGAGAGACACACAGATACACAGAGAGATAGAGACACAGAGAGACGCACAGATACACAGAGAGACGCACAGATACACAGAGAGATAGAGACAGAGAGACACACACATAAACACACCAACAGAGAAATACAGAAAGAGAGTTTGGCAAAGTCAGATTTTATTTTCCATTCAATATTTATTTACAAATTCAGAGAATATTTGACAGGAAAATTGATTTTAAAGTTAACAAAAGTGAATCTGACCTTTGAGCTTCACAATGAGATCAGAACCCCCCCGCTCTGAACTGCCCAATATCTGTACAGCTGTACCAGACACCAGAAAGAGAAAACCAGAGCTCAACATCACGGGAAATGAACAATTGTGAACAAGGAACGAGAAAAGTTATTAATTTATACCTGAGATTTAAACTACAGGAAAACTATTAACTACAATTACATTACAACAAAAGTTATCGTATACATTTCACACTGAAAACTGAACTACCGCCCACAATTGTCTCAGTGACAGATTCAGAATGATAAACTGAGAGAATTTCACTGTTGGAGTCACCGACAGCAGATATTGTATTTGTGTCAATCAGGAATCTTAATAATCAGCTGAGGGAAATCTGCACCGTCCAAAATTCAACCCATCACTTGATCTGTAAAAGAAAGATACAATAATGAAGCAGATGTTTATGATGCGGGACATTAATGTTAGAGTTTTTAATCAATGAATCATTTAGAGATTTTTCAAATCCCTTCTGTCAGTTTGACAATCCACTCTGACACCAGTCACATTTCACACTCTCTGCTCAGTCCTGTGTTGGGGGGGGTGGTGTTTAGTGTGGGATCAGTGTTTGCTTTTCTCAAACCGCAGTGATATTCCCAACAAGGGCAAGAGATTTCAGTGTTTAAAAATGTAAAGATTTCAGAACAAAACCAGACAGAGAGTGATGAGGCCTCACACCTTCAATGTAGTGATTCCCCCAATCTTTCCTTTTGTATATTGCTTCCTTCCTCTGTCTGAAGTATTGGAGACGTCGACATCACTGAAACAATACAATCTCTCGGGACAATCACTGTAAACAGCTTCTGGAAACAAATTAACACTTTAATCACCCAAAAAGCAGCAGAGGATGGCAGTGTATCACTGTCAGCACAATAGAGACAAACAGCCTTTAGCAAGAGAGGCTTTGACCCTTTTTCAAACCAAATCCCCAATTTGATGTTTCCAGCTGCGCTGTTTACAATGCTGCTGAATATTGTGTGTCTTTGGTAAACTGGGATGTGTAGCATTCAGTCACATTAAGTGGTCAATAAATACGTCCACACTGTGTATATCTTTCTGTGTGTGTGTGTCAGCGTGCATGTGTGTCAATGTATTTAAATCTCAAAGGAAAATAGGAGCAGATGTAGGCCATTTGGCCCATCGATCCTGCGCCAGCATTCAAACAGATCATGGTGCACGTACGCACACAAAACACGCACACACCAACACACACAAAACACGCACACACCAACACACACAAAACACGCACACACCAACACACACAAAACACGCACACACACAAAGCACGCACACACACAAAACACACACACACAAGCACACATAAAACACGCACAAAAAGCACACACACAAACAATAAACGCACACACACACAAACACACACACACGCATCAAACACACAGTTAGCACTGCTGCCTCACAGTGCCAGGGACCCGGGTTCGATTCCCGGCTTGGGTCACTGTCTGTGCGGAGTTTGCACGTTCTCCCCGTGTCTGCGTGGGTTTCCTCCGGGTGCTCCGGTTTCCTCCCACAGTCTGAAAGACGTTCTGGTTCGGGTGCATTGGCCGTGCTAAATTGTCCCTCCGCGTCAGGGAGACGAGCTCGGGTAAATGCATGGGGTAATGGGGATAGGGCCTGGGTGGGATTGTGGTCGGTGCAGACTCAATGGGCCAAATGGCCTCCTTCTGCACTGCAGGAGTCTAGGATTCTATGAAAACACACAGAAACAGATATTCTCACCCAGTAACACTCACACGCACACAGTAATAAACACACACGGAAACATGTCCATGCACACACACGCATGCACACACACACACACACAAACACACACACACACACGCATGCACACACACACACACACACAGATTCCTATTTTATTTCACACAATCGATTTGCGTCTTGAACATGCTGAATGATTGGGCTTCCACATCCCCCTGGAATAGAAAATTCCAAAGATTCACCACCCTCTGAGTGAAGAAATTCCTCTCACCTCAGTCTTCAATGGTCTGCCCCTGATTCTGAGATTGTGTCCCCTGGTTCTAGTCTCACCAGCCAGGGGAAACATCCAATCTACATCCACCCTGTCACACCCTGTAAGAATTTTAAGTCTGTTTCAATGGGATCGCCTCTCAATCTTCAAGGGTTCAAGGCCGACTTCCGGACTTGACGGCCATGGAAGGTGTGCTCATAACGGGGCCAAACAGCTGGATTATCAAACAGTAAATCCTGCCGGGATCATGTATCAGTAAACTCTGCCCGAAACCTCTCTCAGTTATTACAATCAGGGCTTTGTATCAGTAATCTCTGCTCTAAACCTCTCTCAGTTATTACAATCTGGGCCTTGTATCAGTAAACTCTGCCCTAAACCTCTCTCAGTTATTACAATCTGGGCCTTGTATCAGTAATCTCTGCCCTAAACCTCTCTCAGTTATTACAATCTGGGCTTTGTATCAGTAATCTCTGCCCTAAACCTCTCTCAGTTATTACAATCTGGGACTTGTATCAGGAAACTCTGCCCTAAATCTCCCTCAGTTATTACAATCTGGGCCCTGTATCAGTAATCTCTGCCATAAACCTCTCTCAGTTATTACAATCTGGGCCTTGTATCAGTAATCTCTGCCCGAAACCTCTCTCAGTTATTACAATCTGGGACTTGTATCAGTAATCTCTGCCCTACAACTCTCTCAGTTATTACAATCTGGGCTTTGTATCAGTAATCTCTGCCCTAAACCTCTCTCAGTTATTACAATCTGGGCCTTGTATCAGGAATCTCTGACCTAAACCTCTCTCAGTTATTACAATCTGGGCCTTGTATGAGTAATCTCTGACCTAAACCTCTCTCAGTTATTACAATCTGGACCTTGTATCAGTAATCTCTGCACGAAACAACTTTCAGTTATTACAATCTGGGCCTTGTATCAGTAATCTCTGCCCTAAACCTCTCTCGGTTATTACAATATGGGCCTTGTATCAATAATCTCTGCCCAAAACATCTCTCAGTTATTACAATATGGGCCTTGTATCAGTAAACCCTGACCTAAACCTCTCTCAGTTATTACAATCTGGGCCTTGTATCAGTAATCTCTGCCTGAAACCTCTCTCAGTTATTACAATCTGGAACTTGTATCAGTAATCTCTGCCCTAAATCTGCCTCAGTTATTACAATCTGGGCCTTGTATCAGTAATTGCTGCCCTAAACCTCTCTCAGTTATTACAATCTGGAACTTGTATCAGTAATCTCTGCCCGAAACCTCTCTCAGTTATTACAATCTGGGACTTGTATCAGTAATCTCTGCCCGAAACCTCTCTCAGTTATTACAATCTGGGCCTGGTATCAGTAATCTCTGCCCGAAACCTCTCTCAGTTATTACAATCTGGGCCTGGTATCAGTAAACTCTGCCCGAAACCTCTCTCAGTTATTACAATCTGGGCCTGGTATCAGTAAACTCTGCCATAAACCTCTCTCAGTTATTACAATCTGGGCCTGGTATCAGTAATCTCTGCCCTAAACCTCTCTCAGTTATTACAATCTGGGCCTTGTATCAGTAAACTCTGCCCTAAACCTCTCTCAGTTATTACAATCTGGGCCTTGTATCAGTAAACTCTGCCCTAAACCTCTCTCAGTTACTACAATTTGGGCGTTGTGTCAGTACAATCTGCCCTAAACATCTCTCAGTTATTACAATCTGGGACTTGAATCAGTAATCTCTGACCTAAACCTCTCTCAATCATTACAATCTGGGACTTGTATCAGTAATCTCTGTCCTAAACCTCTCTCAGATATTACAATCTGTGCCTTGTATCAGTAATCTCTGCCCTAAACCTCTCTCAGTTACTACAATTTGGGCCTGGTATCAGTAATCTCTGCCCTAAACCTCTCTCAGTTATTACAATCTGGGCCTGGTATCAGTAAACTCTGCCCGAAACCTCTCTCAGTTATTACAATCTGGGCCTGGTATCAGTAATCTCTGCCCTAAACCTCTCTCAGTTATTACAATCTGGGCCTTGTATCAGTAAACTCTGCCCTAAACCTCTCTCAGTTATTACAATCTGGGCCTTGTATCAGTAAACTCTGCCCTAAACCTCTCTCAGTTACTACAATTTGGGCGTTGTGTCAGTACAATCTGCCCTAAACATCTCTCAGTTATTACAATCTGGGACTTGAATCAGTAATCTCTGACCTAAACCTCTCTCAATCATTACAATCTGGGACTTGTATCAGTAATCTCTGTCCTAAACCTCTCTCAGATATTACAATCTGTGCCTTGTATCAGTAATCTCTGCCCGAAACCTCTCTCAGTTATTACAATCTGGGCCTTGTATCAGTAATCTCTGCCCGAAACCTCTCTCGGTTATTACAATCTGGGCTTTGTATCCATAATCTCTGCCCGAAACCTCTCTCAGTTATTACAATCTGGGCCTGGTATCAGTAAACTCTGCCCGAAACCTCTCTCAGTTATTACAATCTGGGCCTGGTATCAGTAATCTCTGCCCTAAACCTCTCTGTTATTACAATCTGGGCACTGTATCATAAGACCATAAGACATAGGAGCGGAAGTAAGGCCATTCGGCCCATCGAGTCCACTCCACCATTCAATCATTGTTGATTTCAACTCCATTTACCCGCTCTCTCCCCATAGCCCTTAATTCCTCGAGAAATCAAGAATTTATCAATTTCTGTCTTGAAGACGCTCAACGTCTCGGCCTCCACAGCCCTCTGTGGCAATGAATTCCACAGACCCACCACTCTCTGGCTGAAGAAATTTCTCCTCATCTCTGTTCTAAAGTGACTCCCTTTTATTCTAAGGCTGTGCCCCCGCGTCCTAGTCTCCCCTGTTAATGGAAACAACTTCCCTACGTCCATCCTATCTAAGCCGTTCATTATCTTGTAAGTTTCTATCAGATCTCCCCTCAACCTCCTAAACTCCAATGAATATAATCCCACGATCCTCAGACGTTCATCGTATGTCAGGCCTACCATTCCTGGGATCATCCGTGTGAATCTCCGCTGGACCCGCTCCAGTGCCAGTATGTCCTTCCTGAGGTGTGGGGCCCAAAATTGCTCACAGTACTCCAAATGGGGCCTAACCAGTGCTTTATAAAGCCTCAGAAGTACATCCCTGCTTTTGTATTCCAAGCCTCTTGAGATAAATGACAACATTACATTTGCTTTCTTAATTACGGACTCAACCTGCAAGTTTACCTTTAGAGAATCCTGGACTAGGACTCCCAAGTCCCTTTGCACTTTAGCATTATGAATTTTGTCACCGTTTAGAAAATAGTCCATGCCTCTATTCTTTTTTCCAAAGTGTACGACCTCGCACTTGCCCACGTTGAATTTCATCAGCCACTTCTTGGACCACTCTCCTAAACTGTCTAAATCTTTCTGCAGCCTCCCCACCTCCTCAATACTACCTGCCCCTCCACCTATCTTTGTATCATCGGCAAACTTGGCCAGAATGCTCCCAGTCCCGTCATCTAGATCGTTAATATATAAAGAGAACAGCTGTGGCCCCAACACTGAACCCTGCGGGACACCACTTGTCACCGGTTGCCATTCTGAGAAAGAACCTTTTATCCCAACTCTCTGCCTTCTGTCTGACAGCCAATCGTCAATCCATGTTAGTACCTTGCCTCGAATACCATGGGCCCTTATTTTACTCAGCAGTCTCCCGTGAGGCACCTTGTCAAAGGCCTTTTGGAAGTCAAGATAGATAACATCCATTGGCTCTCCTTGGTCTAACCTATTTGTTATCTCTTCAAAGAACTCTAACAGGTTTGTCAGGCACGACCTCCCCTTACTAAATCCATGCTGACTT